>NC_056682.1:176617683-176905183 GCF_018350215.1 Panthera leo
TGTAGGGCTCCATCCCACAACCCTGAGATCATGACCTGAGCTGAAATCAAAAGTAGGATGCTCAACAGACTGAGCCACCCAGGTGCTCCGAGAATAAAACCTTTTTGAAGAACCAATTTCCATCAAATTTTGACCTATAGCTACTGAAATTTTGACATGCCCATAAATAAAAGGTAGCAATAATGTGCTGTCACTTCATAAGCTAAAGTGATGAAATTTGTTAATTCTAAAGCCAGCAGGGAAGCAACTATATTTTTTTTTTATTAGAGCACCAAATCACTTTTACCCATGGGTAGCAAGAATTTTGTGTTTTTAGGTAAATAATGGTTATCCTTCATATGCATGTTGGTCTTATATTCTTCTATCCATTTTACACATCGCCATTGGTATGCCAAATTAAGTAAAATATGTATAGCTAATGTATTTCTGAAGAAAACAATTTCATGTCACCATTCATTTTCTTCCTTCCCTTCAAACACTGGAAGTTATTTTATTAGAATATACTGAAAAGATTCTTGAGATTAAGGAAATTATACCAATTATAATTGTTGCATAAAATCAAGCATATTGAAGGCACTTAAATCACATATTTTCATAATAATAAAAACATCCTTAAATAAGCATTTGATTCTGATTTGAAGAAAAAGCTATACCTTATTTCCACGTAAATATATATAAATATTGCTGTAAAAATATATATTGCTGCTGTAAATAAAAATATATTTCATTACATAAACAATATATTGTAAAAATTATGAAATTGAAATAAACTTAAATAAGAAGGAAAACTACAACTATGAGTAATATTCTAAATATTTAACATCATGTAATGTATGGATCCTGTCAATAATAATGGACACTGTAAATAACACCCCAGTATGATCTGGCTAGAGTCAGCCATGTCCAAAATGTCCTCCAGGCATAAATGCCTTTAAACATTGGGTGCAAATATTATGAGACCCATGGGTCTTGGAAAATTCTGAGTCTTATAATCTTAGAATATGTTAAAAACCCTCAAATTACTATTACTAGTTACTATTTCTTGTTCATTTGATCCTATTATGATTATGTCAGCAATATAATAAACCAATGTGATTTCTTTGTGGAAGGGAAAGGCAGTCAAGATCCCTGCAAACTGAATTATGATGTAGGGCTCAAGAGTTGATATACCCTTGAGGTAGAACAGTGAAGGTATATCCTTGGCCTTTCCAGCTGAAATCAAGCTGGTTTTGGTGGATTTTATTGACAGGAATGGAGAAAGAAAGTATTTGCCAGATGGCTGCATACAAGGTACAGGGGTATGTGTTAATTCACTCAACAATAAAACCGCATCTGTTATAGCAGCTGCAATTGGAATTACCACCTGGTTGAACTGGTGATAATCCACTGTTATTTTCCAAAACCAGCGTTCTCCTACAAAGGCCAAATAGGTGAGCTCAATGGAGCTGTGGTAGGAGTCACCACCCCTGCATCCTTCATGTCCTTGGTGGTAGCGTTAATCCATGAACTCCATTCTGAAATGTGGTATTTCTTTTGGAAATAGGTTCAGGAAACCATCGGACCTACTATTAGAGGGCCTGAGCAAAAACTCCATTGATCACTTGACCTCCATAGGCCCCTGACTTCATTGTGGACTACAGTGACATTTTGTATCTCCCAGAATTACCATCAGGTCAGAGCTCAAAAGACTCTGTGTTTTGATAATTCAAGTTAGACTTTTGTTCACTATACCTAGGATTTTTCTCAGATCGGGTAAGAATTTAGTAGGTTTCTTATCTAATTTACTTCTAGGTACACCATGAACAATTAGCAAAGTCATATCATAAGTCTGTGGGAGTCAGACTAATCTGATTGCTGCTTTGACTCCACTGTCCATCACAATACCTATTCACCACTTGGCCCCTGCCACTCTTAGATTCAATTATTTCTATTGCTTTTATATTTCCCCATTTGTAACTGCTGTTCCTCTTTAATAAAGTCTGGCCAGCAGAGAAGTGCAAGAATGAAGCTCTACATGGATGACTGGACAACACTCAAAAATGTGTATCCCAGGGCACTTGGGTGGCTCAGTCTGTTGAGCGTCCAACTCTCAATTTCAGCCCAGGACATGATCTCATGGTTTGTGAGATTGAGCCCTGCATTGGGCTTTGCTCTGACAGTAGGAAGCCCACTTGGGATTCTCTCTCTCCCTCTCTTTCTGCCCTTCCTCCACTCATGCACTCTTTCTCTCTCTCTCTCTTTGCCTCTCAAAAATAAATAAATAAACTGAAAAAAAAATAACACATATCTCAAAATACTGGCGAAATGTATGTTATCTGGGCCTTCCTAGTGTGGGTGAGTAGGTCTCAATTGACAAATCCACTCTAGCATTCTGGTCTCCCTAAGCCTTTGAATTCTTTCCTTTGGATTAAGCCATGACAGCTCTGGAATTCCAACTGGTTCTCTGTAGGCCAGCTTTTGGTCCATGTTTCAGAGAGCCAAACAAACTTGAGTTCTTTCTAACTCCCCATGCTGCAACATTAAATGCCAAATCTCTGCTTAGTGATCTCAAATAAATTTGGCCTCATCTAACTTTATGTTCCTTTTACTATTATTGCATACCCTTAGTATCCATTCCCACACATGTTTTCCAGGTTTCTGTTTGTATAAATTAGTTCTTTTGGAGTGTAACACACCTCATGGGTTCTACTTTGTACCTCACCTCTAGGGGCCTGCTGGAATTTGAGTCCAGTTATAGGTCTAGAAACAGAGAGTTGGTGGGGTAGGTCCTGAGGAAAGAACCAGCATTTCTTGCAACTGCTCTCAGGTAAAGACATTGCAGTTTCCTCAGGCAATGTGGAGTTAATCCTTTTAGTTAGAAAACAACAAATACTGCTGGGGCTGGGGAGGCCATTTCCACCAGCCAAGAAGACTCAACAATAGTTAGGGGCTCAATATGCCCAGCTTTATCAGAGTCTTCCCTCATGTTGTCATTCTAACTTGCAGGATCCCATTCTTTCCCAATCAATGCTCTTACTGTAACAGTAGACACTCTTAGGGGCACCTGGGTGGTTCACCCGGTTGAGTGATTTCTGCACTCTTGATTTCTGTTCAGGGCATGATCTCACAATTCCTGGGATCAAGTCCCGCCTCCAGCTCAGTGCTGATAGAGCAGAGCCTGCTTGGGATTCTCTCTCCCTCTCTTTCTGCCCCTTCCCTGCCTGCACAGACATGCTCATTTTCTCTCTCTCTCTTTCTCAAAATAAATACATAAACTTAAAAAAAAATAGTAAACACCTTGGAAAGCTGGGAATTAGACTTACATTTTAATGATATGATCCTGTGTTTGATTTTCACCAATCAGAGCTCTGTAACTACAGGATATAAGGATCTCCTTCAGGGTACATGTAGATATGTTAAGGTCATTTATATGGCCCTTGAGCTAGGAATGAGAATCCCCGAGTTCATACTTGTTTTTTTTTTTTTTCTTTTCCCACCACTTTGTCCAGCATTATTAAGAATAATCAGCCACCTCATTGTATTTGTTAGTTTTCTAAAAATCTTCAAAAGTACACAGTCACTAGCTCCCTGCTTCTTATAAGTGGTTGATTAGGAGTGCCCGATGCAGATAGTTTGTATATCTCTAGTGCCAATTTGCATCACAGACTATCACTGCTCTTTTATTACTGGAAATAGAATCATTAACATCTTTACATCTAATAAGATGACTAGTTCCAGAAACCAGGAACTAATTCAAAAAAATTATCCTTAAAATTCTGTTGCTCTAGAACTACTCACATACCAAAATCTGTGTTAGGGTTCTTCAGAGAAACAGATGTTATATATGTCATATATATCTTTATCTATATACATATAGATGCAGATATTTATAATCACTTATATATATTCTATGCACCTAGAGAAAGAAAATATTTTTTTAACGTTTATTTCTGAGGGGGGTGGGGAGGGCCAGAGAGAGACAGTGACTCAGAATTTGAAGCAGTCTCCAGGCTCTGACCTACTAACACAGAGACCAACGTAGGGCTCTTACTCAGGAACTACAGGATCATGACCTGAGTCGAAGTCAGATGCTTAGCCCACTGAACCACCCAGACACCCAAAGAGATTTTTTAAAAGGACTTGGCTCATATAAGTATGGAGGCTGCAAGCTGGAGTCCCAAGAAAGTGGGTGGTGTAGTTCTAGTCCAAGTCTGAAGGCCTGACAACCAATGGAGCCAATTATATGAGTCCTAAGTAGAGCCCAAAGGCCCAAGAAGCAGAGGATCCAAAGTACCAATCTGAGTGGAGGAGATTGACGTCCCAGTTCAGGAGTCAAAGAAAAAGCAAATCTCTCTTCCTCTACCTTTATGTTCTAGCCAGGCCCTGAACAGATTGGGTGCTGCCCACATCTTCAGAATGACAATCTTCTTTATTTAATATATCCATTCAAATGCTAATCTCATCAGGAAACACCTTCACAGGCATACCCATAAATAATACTCAGCCAAATATCTGGGTCCCTGTTGTCCAAGGCAAACTGACACATAAAATTAACCATCAGAGAATCTCTGAAAAGTTCTTTTTTTTTTTTTTTTTTTTTTTTTTAATTTTTTTTTTTTTTTTTTTTTTTTCTCAACGTTTTTATTTATTTTTGGGACAGAGAGAGACAGAGCATGAACGGGGGAGGGACAGAGAGAGAGGGAGACACAGAATCGGAAACAGGCTCCAGGCTCCGAGCCATCAGCCCAGAGCCTGACGCGGGGCTCGAACTCACGGACCGCGAGATCGTGACCTGGCTGAAGTCGGACGCTTAACCGACTGCGCCACCCAGGCGCCCCTGAAAAGTTCTTGATGAAGCTGCCTAACTTAATAATTTATTTGAGAAAATTAAGAAATAGGATTCCCTTTAGGAAAATATAACTAAATCTTTAATTAAGGTAAAACTAAAGGCTTAATTAATTTCATACTTAAAAAGCCAAAGATTTTTGTGCAATATTTCTTCATGATTTAAATAGAAATTTTCTAATGACACATTATTTGTCATGTAAAATATTTATGATTTTGATTCAATGCTTTGTCTCTCAGCTTCTTAAATTTGGGCCATTTTACAAATCCTCATCTTTAGATGAGGCAAGTCCATTAAAAAAGAGAAAAAAAAATCTTAAAGTAGCTAATAGTGCCATGTTTTTAAGATGAGGTAAATTAAAAAGTCATCTATAATTGATAGATTACATATTTATGCCTTCTTCTCAATCAAGAGTTATGTCAATTAATCACTGAATCATATTCATTATATTTTTAAGTGCAGCAAAACTTTATTAGAGAAAATATAATTGAACTATGTCAAAGATGTAGGCAACTTCATTAAAATTCTGTTGATAAAATATAAAAGCGAGAGGCCACTGATGTCATGCAGGCTAAGTCATTAATAAGGTTGCTTCCCCATTTTAAACCTTTTGTTGGGAAACTATTAACCATAGCTTCCATGAATTTCATCTAAATAATAGTGTAATATTAGCTACAACATAGTAATGCTGCTAATCATTTATATTTTATATACACAAATATTTATTTATAACATACTTTCATGAGTAAGGGTAGTTTAGTCACTAGCATTGCAAAAATATAAAACAGGTAATGACCATCTAATAAAATTCCCTTGGATTTGTGTATTTAAATTTCACTTCAAGAATATGGAACCAAGTCTTCATCTGTGGTATACTCCTAAATTTTCTTGATTATGATTTTAAAATTACTGAATATATAAAACTCTTCATGTAAATTGAAGAGATTTGATTACACGTGATTTAAATGTTTTGTGATTATCATATGCATTTTATTTTTCAGATATAAGGAATGACTGAAAAATAGTATACTTAATACCAATTAAATCACATAAGTTTGCATAAAAATTTTCTCATTTATTTTCTTTCTCATTTTCTACATTGTTTTTAGGTAAGATTAAGTGGAATATTACTTTAAATACCTTTCATTTAGAAAGACAACAACTATATTGGAAAATCATTTTCAAACTATACATACTGTTAGAGACAATACACATATTCACTGGACTGGAATTAAGATTTTGTACCTCCCCAGATTGCTCACTTCCAACAGCTTCCCAGATGTCAGCTACTCTTTCCAGCTTCTTGGAATGGCTGGGAACACCTTATTAATGGCTCATATTCTCATAGCAACTGTTCCTCTTCATAAAGTCCAGGTCCCATTCTGTACAGATTTAAGAAGTTATGCACTCATGAAGACTTGCAGAGAAAGACTGTCAAATCTGCACAATAGCCACATTGTACCTGCTGGATTATGGCTTCTCAGGGGTGCTCAGGGAACCAGGTAACACAATCTAGAGAGTGGATGAGTGGGAGAGTTATTGCCTCATTGGTAAGGAGGAGGAGGAGCATTTTTTTGTGTTTTGTGCCCCAAGAATTATCCCTAGACAGAATAGTGTTCTATTGGCATCACTAGAGACACTGAATATGATACAGTCCCAGCTTTATTTGCTGCAAACCTCTGATAGGCTCTTTAACTCTCTTGCATTTGATCACTCTATCTCCATGCTACACTTCCTTTTTGCTTTGACACGTGGTTCATAGAAGTTGTACTTCTAACAATGTGAGCTCATAACTTTTGTTTCAGACTTGGTTCTCTAGGAACCCAGTGTGAGATATTCCTCTAGTGGGAAATACCATCTCACTTCCTCATCTCCCCAGTGAAAAGGACTGCTTTGTAGAGTTGGATTCCACACATTGATTTCATAAAGATAATAACATTTGATAATACATTTATTTGATGTCAACAATGAGAATTTCTTCTTCCTAATTTCATAATAAGTAGGAGGCAAGACCTTAAAATTACAGTATATTTAATGCATTCCTATTCAGATCACATATATAATAATGATATAAATAGCAATGTATTAGACACTCTGGTAGAAGTATATGATTTGGTGGGAATTAAAGGAATGTACATCCCCATAAGGCGAGATAAAACTATCTTACATGAAGTTACTATTGAACTATTAAACATTAAATTTTGAGATATTAGCTATAACTGTTGTGGGGATTAAGATAAAGTAATGATCGCTTAGCTCATTGGAAATGACTTAAAAGGGAGTGGAATGGTTCAAACCTTTCTAAATTAATAGTTGCCAAACAATCAGAATGAGAATAGTTGAATCCCTTTGCCACTAATGATAAGAGGCATGGATAAGGAAGGACAGATTAAAAATAGGAAACAATAGCTTACTTGCAAGAATCATTTATGTATATGAAGTAACTATGATCATTTAATTAAAAGAGACAATTAAAATTTAATTCTAATAAAGTAGTATAGATAAGCTAAAGTCTTCAGATCATTGTTTAATGTCACATATATTCCTATTGATTCTGAACCATCTCAAATTGATTTATACTTAATGCTGACATCAATTATCATAATACCCTTAGATTCTCTGTTTTTTATTCAAATCACTTAATTAGTCTTAAGTAATAAAAATACATGATTAATTATTTTTTCATTAATAATTACAGCCACATTATTTGAGTCCTTTACTTAAACTAATAATTCAAAAAAAATAATTTCTTATTTTAAAATACTGATTTAAAATATTCTTATTATTTTCAAATGAAGACATTGAGGATGATAAAATGTACATCTACATGTAAAAGGTCAAGTGTAGCTTCTATTTTCAGATTTATTTGATTTCAAAGCGCAAATATTTCATCAACATTCTATACTAGCCAGAGGTTCAAATTATGTCAAATATACTATTCTTAAACATGACAAAAAATAGTGTTCTTAAATGAAATAAATAAGTATCTTCAGACAATAGGGAAGAGATATTAACTAAAACTGATTTCAAATTTTTCACATATAATATGGAAGGCGTAGTAAAGATCATTGCAAATAATTTGGAAATTAAAATGCTTAATTGATTTAATTTTGACATCAATAATTATGGGCTAGAGTAGATTTATACAACACTACTCTAAAGAGACAAAAACTCTCTTAGGAGAATACCTCCTTCAACCAGAATAATGTCCCCTAAGCAGCACACATGGTGTGGCTGTCATCTATGACTACTTTTGGCACAGTGTGCTATCCTTTAATGCTTTCCCTAAATCCAAGCTCTCTTCAAATTGCCCATTTTGAATGTGCCATCTTTCTCCAAGGACCCTAACTGATACAAGACAACTAAAACAAAATGGTAGCATCAATAGATTAGTTTCAACATAGTCAGATGATTGCTAAACTCAGGAGCAAAGGAACTCAGTAGTGTTTTAGAACTTTAAATCTCAAGAAGAGATGAAAGCATAGAAAAGGGGAGGGGGAAATAGCTGAATTGGGTAGGGCTTACTCTAGACGACCTAGGTGAGGAGGATCTTTCTGAGCGACTTATGGGAAGAAAGCGACATTCTGAGGAGGAATAAGCCATTAGAAGATATGGATCGAAAGTATTCCAGGCAAAGGGAATGACAAATGGTTCCCGAATAATTAATAACCTGGTAATTTAACAGCACGAGTTGAAATATCAGAGAGGCAGAAACATAGCGAGGGAGAAAAGTAGAAGGTAAGGTCAAAGGCTTATGCAGAAGCATATCAGCCAGGCTCATGTTAGCCATAATAAAGAGTTTGGAATTCTAAGAGCAATGGGAAACTATTAGAGGTATTTAATTAAGGACGGATGTGCTCTGATCAGCATTTTAATAGCTGGCTGCTATTGGATTGAGAGAGGGAAAGACCAGAAATACAAAGGTAAGCTAGGATGCTGCTTCAGTAGTACAGGTGGGAAATGACGGTAGAAATAGGATAGAATAAGGATTTTACAATTTATTTTGACAGTAGATCCACAGGACTTTCTGATGACAATATATGCAAGACAGGAAATAAAGCCTTCCTTGATCACTTAAATAAACGATGGTGCCATTTCCAGAACAGGAAAGATTTGGATGGGGGAGGGGCGAGGGGAGACTTGATGACAGAATGATGTGTCTTTGTTACATCTGAAAGGATTTCTTGGTACGGGGAGTGGAAGAAATTCCAGAAGAATTTATTTAGAGTCTTCAAATAGACTAAAGTTAAGGTTAAAATAAATACCAGTCGTTGCAATTGAGTAAAACGCTGCATCCCTCTGGCAATTCCGGCAAGGACACCACACATGCGGCTTAAGCGTACCCGATCCGGGTTTAAAAGGAGGCGCTGGAAAAGACATTACAGTGAGCGTCACTACAGCTTCCTTCTAATGAGGGACAGGTATAAGGCAAAAAACACAGCTCATGTGTAGCTGCCACCGCAACCAAGGAGAAAAGGGTTTCAGCTCAGAGACAAATTCTCTGATGTGAGTGCCTCTGTCTCTAGCTTCCTTCTAGGAACCCCTTGAGATTCCAATTTGCAGAACTACCGAATAGAACTACAGTAAACTTTCTGTTCAGCTTTTCTGCGGGCGTTAAAGATTCAGATTCCAATTACCAATTCTAATCCGTTATCTCCCCTGTTTCCATTTAGAATCCTTTCCCTGCTGATGCCATGGGTGTTCTCAGTGTCTTCAGTACTGTTCTTTGCCCCTTGGGTTTCAGAGAACCCTGGTGTTCAGCCTGTTCTCATCTGCACCTTTGGACTGAATCTAGCAGCTAGAGACCAGTGTGGGCCACGGGTAGACGCAGCCTCAGAACAAGCACATTTGCAGGAAAAGATAGGTTACAATGCAGCTGCGGGCTCTAACCTTCTGTGATTCTGTGATCTGAGCTACTGCCTCGAGCGTGCTCTATGTCACAACGAAGCTTTGTGCTATTGTTTTTCCTCATATCAGTGAAGTTCACTATATCTTTCTGGTAAAGAAAAAGTTTATTTCAAAATCCACACACGAAAACTCTGTTCACTGTAGAGAGGTACAATTTCAGCCCTGATTGAATTACAACTTTATATATATGTAAGAATTTTGAGCTTGGTGATGTGTTCCTGCTAATTGCAGATGGTGACAAGACCCCGGATTTGTTTTGCTCCGAAGTTAGAATTCTGGACTAAACAATGTTCATATTTCAAAGTGGGAATCAGATTAATATTTGTATTATTCAGTCTCGGTTCCAGGATCTCTTTTCCTTTTCACATGATATATAAAACTGAATCTCAAAAGACTGATCTCCACAACCACTTATACACTGAAAGTGTGAACACAGACACAATCCCAAAGGTCGTTAATCAGTCACAGCTTAGCATTTTATCAACATCAGGGCAAATTTCTAAGTACCTGAATCTTATGCCTCCATTCGTCAGGATTAATATATCATGCTGTTTCTGCTAATACTCCAAAGGGATGGAGAAAAGAGAAAGGTAGATTTTCGTGGGATGGGGGAGGAAAGGAAAAGGGAAAAAGAAAAAGAAATAGAGAGTTAAAATAAGTGAGTGAAATTAGACAAGCAAAGGATAAAGTAAAAAAGACTGAGGGCTCCACGAGTCTTAAGGGAAAAATGCATAGATTCTCTTTCACACTGAGATTGAATTCGATGACTTTTTCATACTGTGTGTTGTCTTTCTCTCCCAGTCCCCACATAAAATATTTCAGGGTGACAAATTGCTCCTTTGAGTAACATTTTAAACAGGTGTCTGACTTTCAGATACAGGCAAGGTTGATTCTAGGAAATATTGTGATGTACGAGAAATGTGTTTGAGACAAATTCTTGCCTCTCAGCTCTTCCCCTTGCCTCCCTGCACATTTTTATTTCCTCCCGACCTATAGCCCTTACAATGAGTCTCTGCCTGCCCCGAGCTCAAGACATAAGACATTTAATACCCTCAAGCAGGGATTCATGGGGTGTCCATAAAATTAAATACAAAATATGAAAGCACGTATGTGACAGCTGGGGAAATGTGCCGCTCAGATCTACTGCGGGGATAGTACCTTCCCAAAGCCTCCAGCTGTTGTGCCTTTGGATTCAGCACTGCATTCCCACTGAAGTTATGCTGCCTCCAGGCTTTTCTGAGCCAATGACTGAGCACAACAGGGATTCTTAAACAGACTCATTACAGTGAGATGTAGGAGTTTTCCAAAAGGAGACTGTGGCTCAAGAACTCCTTTGTAGCATGGCCAAGACTTTTTTAGAACCATGCCACATCCAAGAATCTTCCTCCTGAACTCTCCATACTTCTTTCTTTCTTTCCACAGATGTCAGACCCAGGCTATGGTGTAAACACTCTACTTTTCTTTTCCTGCTTTCTTCTACAGTAAAAGGTTTGAATATCTAATTCTATTTTTGTTTTTGCTGCTTGGTGTTCCTAAACTAATGCAAATGGTACCAAGGTATTTAAAAACAAAAGAAAACAACAACAACAACATGATAAAATGAGGATTATGGACTGGGTTGTTCATTGCCTAGAAGAAAAACATGCAGTCTTAAATTCTAAGAGGTGAACCAACAGCTCATGATGTAAGATGGCACCCCACCTGCTAAAGATTTCTCCTGCAGCCACTTGGGGGAGTGGTGGAAAGCTTCAGTCTTGCAGGTGCAATGATTCAGGTGTTTTAATAATTGTTGCATGGCGAGGGTGATGGTGACAAAGCCTAACAAATTAGCAAAAGTTGCTGGTTACTACTAACTTGAATTAACTCACTGAAGAAGGATAATGAGAAACTGATGATGGTTAATGAGCAGTTGGATGTTGGCTATGAGAGCCAAAAGAACTCTTTGGTCAAGAGTAGAAACTACAGAATAACAGCTTGAACATCTGATAAAATCACAGATATCCAGAAGCATTTTAATGTTCCTTCGAAACAGATCTGTTATGTTAAAGTCAGGACCCTAGTTGGGCCCCTAACACATGGGATGGGGGCATGTGTATGGCATACCTGTGGATATTGGATTTGCATATTATCTTGGGCCCTCAAAGCTTTCAGAAGTAAGACAGTAGTACACCTTAATAGTACCCTGTGATGGAAAAGGCCTTCCTATGGCTATGAAACTTTTGCCTCCCTCAGAAGCTTCATCCACCAAAATCAGAGTTAATTCCAGCAGCATACCTTGACTAAGGCATGCTGAGCCTGATAAGAGAGGAGAGAGATTATAAAAAGGAAAGGTAAGACTTAGTTAATTTGTACTGGCAGAGGGCAAGGCCTGAGATTGAGGCCAATCTCATCCTGAGATTGAGTTTTTAATGTGTGATCAAAGAAACCAGAATGTAATATGGGATAAACAAGAAATAGTTGGCCTGGGTGCACATTATCAAAGAAGAAACTCCAGATGCTGGTGCAAACTCACTACCAGGTATCACTTAGAGGTTGGGTGAAGTAGGTCTGACCAAGGTGTTTTGGCAGACAGGAGAAGTAGGAATAAAGAGGTTAAAAGAAGTGATAATCCTGAGATGGTATACAGGATAAGGCCAAAAGAGCAACCAAATGATTACATTTTACAGGATAGGCCAAGAGGGCACACCCTTCACCAGGGTCATCTACAATGCATTTATAGGAAGGGCATCAACATCACTAAAAATTTCAATGGTGGTTGCCCTCTGCATGTCAGGTATGAAGGGAAAAGACACCATCACAAAATGGAGCTCATTAATGTCCATTGCAAGTGATAGGTCCTAAATTAACAGAAGCCACGTGACAACATTAATCTCCAGGGGATGGAAGGCTATAATTACTGCAATGACCAGTCAAATTGGAGGGAAAATGAAGAGACATGACTCATGGGGGGTTGTGAGGATGTTAACAGAGTATGCCATGCCTAAAGACAAAATAGACTGGCAGTCAACATGGTGTTACTTAACATACGCAATTAAATAAAATAGAGAATGAAGTAACAGGAGGCTGAGGCAATTGCCCCAGTAAAAAACCACAATACTTTGCTCAGTACCTGGACCTAATCTATAATTTTGGATCTGGAACCCAATGACCGAAGAGGTGGTTGGATCCCTAGAAGGAAGTATCCTTTAACACAACAACAATTAAAGACAGAAAAGGGCTTCATCCATGTGCTCCAGTAAACTTGAACTTTGAGGAGAGGGAAATACCCAGACATTTCAAAGACAATGAACACAGGATCAGAGTGGACATTTTTTGCCTGAAACTCACAGTATCATCGTGTCTCCTGTCAGAATGAAGACTAAGAGGGGCTAGATTATTAAATGGGTTTCTGACTAAATTCTGGTTCAAAGAGGAATTTCTGATGTTTCAGGCCCACCCAGGGATTCCAAAATACATAATGGAAGGTAAATGGAATGAAAAGTGAGTAACTTGAGCATTGGCTCCTTGGAATGTGGAATAACTTATCACAATGGGGAGGACCAAGTAGAAACCTATGAAATGTGATGCCTCCCTCTAGCCAAGAAAAATCAATCAATCAATAAATCAATAAAAAATAAATTAATTTAAAAACATTGTTTCATCCTCTGGATGATGGCAATGATTAGTTCTACCATTAAAATCCTAGTAAATGCAGGGGTGATTATACCTATCATATTTTGGCTTATTTTACCATTCTGCCTCCTGGAGAATGCAGATGACCCCTGGAGAAGAACTGTAGACTGCCACAAGCTCAACCAGGTAGTAGCCATAATTGCAGGTATGGTGCCAGATATTTCACATGTTATTCAGAAATTTGTTAAGGACTACTTCTCTTCTCCATGGAAATCACCTAAGAGGATCAGAAACAGTTGACATTTGTATGGGAGTGGACAAGAATAGCCATTTCCAATTTTGCTTCAAGTCATGTTAATTCCAATAGTTTGTGCCATAATACAACCAAAAGAGATCTGAACCATTTGAACATACCACCGAGTATCATACTGATCTCCTGCTACACGATCCTCTCTCAGTGAATGTGTCTTGACGATTCTGAACTAAAATTAAGGCAGCATATAAAGTATTTTTTTTTTGGAGAGGGTCATTTTCCCTCATGACTAAAAAAAAAATAACTTTATCAAAATGTTGTTCTATCATTCAAAAATGGTCCAAGTTTGCTAGTCTAAATCAGGTGTTGTCCAAAGATTTTGTTCATGGTTCAACTCTTCAGTTAAAAGATAAATAACTAAGTAAGAATGAAATGTAAATAGTAAGTAATAGTCAACATGTGGCTAACACTTATATTATCATGCTATAAATATATTACTTACATAATGATGTCTACTGAATTGAATATATCTCAGTAATTTTCTTAATTTTACCGTGATTGTTGCAACTTACACAATTGGGTGAAATCTACAGGGAGCATATTACATATTAAGTCAAATTTAAAAGGAACATTAGGAAGTGTCACTGATCAGGAAAATTGGAGGAACTGTATTGTATTTGTGCATAGATATATCTATCAATATGCCTATATGCTTTTATGAATACAAATATAAAGCAGTTGTATGTCAAAAGTAACAGAGATGTTTTACTATTCTTGGAAAAGCATAGGCCTAAAGTACTATAATGTAAAATATACCTACACTTGAAATACTTGGTATAAAATGATGAATATTTATTAAAGTTTCTGTGGTTATGAGAGCTATTCTCATTACTCTCTCAATATATATTGATAAATTTAATCTTCACAAAAATATTGGGGTTACATACAATTATTGTATTAAACAGAGTCCTGGCAAGAAAAGATGCAACACTGAAAAGTGAATAATTCATAGAATATATATTAAAGGGAAGGGCTATTTAAAGGCTATGGGTATAGTAAAACTATAAGGGATGGTGCTATATCTTTGAAATTTATGACATTGGGTTAGAAGAGTGTTCGCCTTATGCAGTTGGAGGGATGCATATCCGTTTACTTGAGGTGAGTAACATTGGACAATTGATTAAGAAAATTTTGATTTGAGACAAGAGGGAGGGGAGATATTGACAGCAAGTTGCACATGGAGTTTGGAGCTCATAGAATTCTAGGTCAGAGATAAAATTTGAGGAGCTAACCTGCATTTTAAAAAATGGGGTAAAAGTTAAAGGAAGCTTTGATCATATATCTCACGCTATACTAAAGCAAAATAATATTTCTAAGATTTATTTATTATTTGAAAGAGCGTGCGTGCGCTTGAGAGAGAGAGAGAGAGAGAGTATGAGTGGGGAAGAGGGGCAAGGGAGAGAAAGAGAGGGAATCCCAAGCAGGCTCAATGCTCAGTGCAGAGCCCAACACAGGGCTCAGTCCCATGAAGGATCCTGGGGTCACAACCTGAGCCAAAACCAAGAGTCTGACACTCAACCAACTGAGCCACCCAAGCACCGTTATTTCTAAGATTTTTAAAAGGTATTTCAATTAATCATTGAGGTTGACTTCAAAAATATTATATAATGTAATCTGAATTCATGTCAAGGATTATATTCTTCAAACCTGTAAATTGAAGTTTCTGGAAATATTGAGGGATGAATTTATAATGCCTAGTTTTTTTAAGTAATGATATAATCTATATTTTTCTTTAATATTATTATTAAGATTTAGCAATGCACAATTTAAAATTTGACACTGGTATAAATAATGTTTCTTACAGTTACACAAATTATAACATTTTTGAGAAATGATTAATATATAAAGTGATAAATATTTTAGCTCTTGATGCAAAATGAAATCCATCATCACTTTGGTTTCATGATTGTTTCCCCACGATTTTCAATCACTTTTTTTTTTTGCTTAGATTGAGATAAATTGTGTCTATTTCTTTAAAGAGTGGGTAACTTTGTTCTGTGCTAGTGGTTATATGTGCAGCCCATCAGGACCTCTTAATTCAGCATAAGTACAAGTGCTTCAGATATATATCCAATGTGATAAAGAAATTGACACTGAGATTGTCACCGAGATGCTCCAAGATTGATGATCCTTCTTAAACATAAGATATCATTATCAATTCAGGGTCACCCAAAAGGAAATCACAGAACTGTCAAAAGCGTCACACTACTAGTTTTCTCAAAAGAGACATTCCCTATGTTTTGTTGAAGTTAGTAAGTCTTCTATTCTGTATGTAAAAATAAAACAAAACCTACATAATATTAAGGTTTTTAAAAGTAACTAAACTTACTGATAACTCTTAAGGAAAACATATATTTTTTCATTCTTGTTTCTACATTCAAACTGAAAACTCAAAATAGATTTTTTAACACACTTTAATTTATAGGGATTATATTAGACCTGAATGTTTGATAATAAAATAATGCCTCTTACATGGCATAGACATTTTCTAAAAAAAAAAATATAAAGTCTCTTGTTCCACTGCTGTAAATACTTGCATGTATGTATTAGAATTAATATTTTTTAAATATCCAGACTTACATATGGAATCTAAAAACAAAACAAAACAAAACAAAAACCAAACAAGTGAATAAACAAACAAAAAACAAAGTGAGACCTATAAATACAGTGAAAAAAACTGATGGCTGCCAGAAGGGCAGGGAGTGGGGGAAAGGGTAAAATAGGCAAAAGGAAGTAGGAGATATAGGCTTCCAGTTATGGAATGAATAAGTCATGGGAATAAAAGGCGCATGGTGGAGTATATAGTTAATAATATTGTAATAGTGTTATATGGTGACAAATTATAGCTACATTTGTGGTGAGCACAGCACAACACATAGAGATGCTGAATCACTATGTTATACACCTGAATCTAATGTAGCATTGTGTGTCATCTGTACTCAAAAAAATTAAAGAACATTAAAAAAAGTAAAATTCATAATTCATGGCACAAAAACAGACACTCAGATCAATGGAACAGAATAGAGAACCCAGAAATGGAACCACAAACGTATGGCCAATTAATCTTTGACAAAGCAGGAAAGAATATCCAATGGAATAAAGACAGTCTCTTCAGCAAGTGGTGCTGGGAAAACTGGACAGCGACATGCAGAAGAATGAACCTGAACCACTTTCTTACACCATACACAAAAATAAACTCAAAATAGATGAAAGACCTAAAGGTAAGATGGGAAGCCATCAAAATCCTTGAGGACAAAGCAGGCAAAAACCTCTCTGATCTTGGACGCAGCAACTTCTTAGTCAACACGTCTCCAGAGGCAAGGGAAACAAAAGCAAAAATGAACGTTGGGACCTCACTAAAATAAGAAGCTTCTGCACAGTGAAGGAAACAATCAGCAAAACTAAAAGGCAACCTATGGAATGGGAGAAGATATTTGCAAATTACGTATCAGACACAAGGTTAGTATCCAAAATCTATAGAGAACTTATCAAACTCAACACCAAAAAACAAATAATCCAGTGAAGAAATGGGCAGAAGAAATGAATAGACACTTCTCCAAAGAAGACATCCAGATGACCTAAGGACAGATGAAAAACTGCTCATCACTCATCATCAGGGAAATACAAACCAAAACCACAATGAGGTACCACCTTACACCTGTCAGACTGGCTAACATTTACAACTCAGGCAACAACAGATGTTGGCGAGGATGCGGAGAAAGAGGCTCTCTTTTGCACTGCTGGTGGGAATGCAACCTAATGCAGCCACTCCTGGTGCAGCCACTCTGGAATACACCTGGTAAAGTATGGAGGTTCCTTAAAAAATAAAAAATAGAACTACTCTACGACCCAGAAAGTACACTACTAGGTATTTATCCAAGGGATACAGGGATGCTGTTTCAAAGGGGCACATGCACCCCAATGTTTATAGCAGCACTATCTACAATACCCAAAGTATGGAAAGAGCTCAAATATCCATCAATGAATGAATGGAAAAAGAAGATGTGGTATATATATATATATACATATATATATATATATATATATATACACTTATATATGGTGTATATATGTGTATGTGTGTATATATATAATATATATATTATACACACACACACACACACACACACACAATGGAGTATTACTTGACAATCAAAATGAATGAAATCTTGCCATTTGCAACTACATGGATGAAACTAGAGAGTATTATGCTAAGCAAAATTAGTCAGTCAGAGAAAGATAAATATCATATGACTTCACTCACATGAGGACTTTAAGACACAGAACAGATGAACACAAGGGAAGGGGAGCAAAGATAATATAAAAACAGGGAGGGGAACAAAACATAAGAGACTCTTACATATGAAGAAGAAACAGAGGGTTACTGAAGGGGTTGTGGGAGGGGGGCAGGGGTTAAATGAGTAAGGTGCATTAAGGAATCTACTCCTGAAATCATTGTTGCACTATATGCTAACTAACTTGGGTGTAAACTAAAAAAAATAAAAATAAATAAATGAATAAATAAGAAATAAGAAAGGCAAAACTTTTAAACTTGTGGAAGAAAACACAGGAGAATATGACTTCAGAACAAGAAAGGCTTTCTTCAACAAAATAAAAAGTACCCACCATGAAAGAAAATATTCATAAATTCAGTTACATTAAAATTAAGAATGGTTACTCATCAAGACATCACAACAAAAATGGAAAGACAAGCCATCAGCTGGAGGAGAAGTTATTTGCAACACACACAACTGACAGCCCAGTCAAACACATGAACGAAAGACAGGAACAGGCATTTCTCAGAAGTAGGATATGAAAGACAATCAACACATGAAAAGATAAACATCATTAATAATCAGGAAAATGCAGATTGAGACAACATGAGCTACAATTTTATACCAGGTTGGCAAAAATGAAGAAGTCTTACACCAGCACGGGCTGGTAAGGATCTGTATCAATAAGAACTTTTACATTTAACTGGTAGGAATGTAAATGAGAGCAAGCATGTTGGAAGACAAGATGGTGCCATTCATAAACTTAAACATCTGCAAATCCTCCTTGCCCGGTAAGTTATTCGAAGAAATTTATGAATGCGTGCATCAGGTAAACTGTGTAAGAATGTCCCCAGGATCAACAACAACAAAAAAAAGGAAACTACCTCAACTGCTATTAATAAGAAATGGATAAAACTAAGTTTTGGTATAGCTACACAATGAACTCTACAGAGGTGAAGTGAAAAGGCTCCAATCACCCGTAGCGACATGACAGAAATATAACGTTGAGAGACAAAAGCAAGTAACAGAAGACTGCATTCAGTATGACGCCATTTTTATAAAGTTCAAAAACAAGAACACCAAACAATATGTTGTTTATAGAAACATAAATGTGTGATAACTGTATTTTAATATATGCTTTCCATAGAAAGAGAATAAGAAATACAAAAAAAATACATAAAATAAAATAAAATTAATAATTCAGTGGAGAGACTTACAGGATGATATTCATATAAATCTATGTATATTTGTCTATATATACATATTTGTATTGAGGTTAGAAATAAACTGGATTTATTAATTCAAAAATACGACGCATGGACTATTTATGCATATCTATGTTATATGGAAACTGTTTTTAATCCTATTATGCAGAAGATGCTAGATTATCTCTGGTTTTACTTATTTTCAGCCAATAGAAATAATACAGTGTGTGAATGTGTGAATGTGTGTGTGTGTGTGTGTGTGTGTGTGTGTGTGCATGTATGAGAAAGAGAGAGAGAGAGAGAGAGAGAGAGAGAGAGAGAGAGAGAGAGAATGAGAATGATTTCCCAAGTAAGTTAAAGTTAAATTCATTCTAGGAAGAGTTTGAAGAATTTGCCACATGAAATCATCGATTCGCCGCACTGAGTATAAGTTATATGCTCAAAAAGGCCCTTTTGGGTCGTTTATAGCCATTATATTGATAAAGTTTAAGTGCAGAGTAAAACAATAAAAAAAGATGATATTTGGTCCCAGGCATTTGTAGGGAGATCCTTAAGATTTCTATAAAATAGAATGGTGTCTTGGAATATCATGTTAATTATAAGGCAAGCATGTCTTTTACCAGCAGGTAGTTACAAATTTGTTACTACCTTGAATACTGTTTTAATCATGAGACAGTTGGGTCTTTCATCAGCAAGAAGTTACAAACATGTCCTATTTGTTACATTATTAATGCTGCCACTTGGCTGTGCTGAATTGTATCTTAGTGATTTAGAATTTCTGGACCTTCCTAATTTGCTAACCCTCTGTTTGAGAAGATGTTAGACATGGAGACACTTTTCACTCTAGTAGACAGATTGAAGAACAGATGACTTACAATCAGATATTTCGATGGAGAGATATCCCAAAGAATAATCTGATCATTTGGGTTTAGGCATGTTCACTTATTTCTTATTTAATCAGCACTTTGAGAATATTTTAACTACTTAAAAATAATCAAAACGTGGGTTTGTTTCATTCTTTTATTACAATAGTAAAAACTAATTTCTGAACAACCATTATGTACCAAGAAATTGAATAGAGTACAAGGTACCCAATGCTCTAACAGACTAGGCTTCTGCACTTGTGATATCAATCCCAACTTCCTGAATTACATATGTATGATTCTAAACAAAGAAAAGAATTACTTCCCAATTTTGTTACCAACAATCTGTAACGTCTCCAAGGCTCTCCTATTATGATCAGTGCAAACTCAAACTTCCTTACTGCATTTTGGAAACAAAAGAATATTGTTTGCATCATTACCGCCTGGAATTTCACTAATGATATGTTTACTTGGATTTTGCATTACATTTTAAAAACATTATGAATAATATTTTTATCCTATTAAAACCTGAGAGCTTCTCAACTTAACAGTCACATTTGATCTTCCCATCTCAATAACAGCTTTGTACCATACCCCATTTCACGAAAAGGAAACAAACACTGTTAAAATAGAATGACTTCCTTAAGATTCAACTTCTTTTGCCTCTTCCACCCGAAACATGAAATCAGGTTCTCTGATTTTTGATCCTGTTTTTTTTTAATATACCACAAAGAGAATATTCTACAAATGGCCATAAAATTTGAAATCTATTCTTGTTTTATTAATCATGTTCTGTTTAACTGTACACACCATGGCTTCTTAAACTACGCTACAGTTGTGCTTATATATCTTGAAATAACATTATATGAGACTAATATTTTTGAACCATTTACATCTAGGTGTATATTTTATGTGATTAAGCTTTTGAAGAAAACAGGCTTGCATTGCTGTAGTGGGAAAGTGTTGGATGAGTGTAGTATACGTTAGCTTTTTTCAATGGCATCATTTTCACCTAACCATTAATAGTTGTTTTCTAACTCCTAGCCTAGCACAGAAGACTTTGAGACATTTCACTCATGTAGTAAATGTCCTGCTTCACATATACATGTTGTGGTTTATAGAGCAATGAGTTGTCTTGAGAGGGGGATGGGAAGTGGATCTTTATGCTTGAGGCAGGACCTAATGCAGTCATTGAAATTACTATTTTCTCAAGAGTGTGTGGACTGGTCAGTTTTGCTTCTTTCTTGAATTCCAACATGCTTTGTTCTTGAGCCTAATTGATAAATCCTGTTTAACCTATAATAATAAAAGCTAACCCATCTCTCTCTTACCAGTATTTGGTGTTTCTGAGGAAATATAGGGTCTATGGTAGAGTGTTTATAGCAGGATAATGAATTTAAATGGTACTGGGCCCCTAATCTACTTCACAATATTCTTGTGTCAGCGGTCCGGTTCTCTTCCTTCCCCTTCTGCTCTTCTTCCTTTTTCTTCTCTTTTCTCCATCTTCCTCTCTTCCTCCTCCTTCCCCTTCCTGTCCTTACACGCCACCCCACCCCTGCCCAGTCTGCTTCTCCTACAAATTCCAGACCACGGGATTAGCGAACCTGTGGTAAATAAGTTGAGTGGAGTCTGTTGATGTTTTGAAAGAACAATGAACTCTGATTCTTATTGATTGTCTCTAGCCCATTCATCCCTCCTCTCCTACAATCCCCCCTCTTCTTTTGTCACCTCTCTACCTCTTTGTCTCCTTTCTTACGTTGTCTCTCTGTATTGGGATGTCCTAGTCTGAATTAGGAGTCCTCTTACCAGAAGAGGATTGAAGAGTTGACCTTCACAGTTCATTATTAGCCCTGAGAGACTGTAGCACAATGTCAGAAAATATGTGAGGTGAACAACTTTCAAGTTAAAAAAAAAAAAGTACCATTTTTTGTGAGATAAGATGCCAGAAGCCGAGCTATCCAACCAGCCTGATGGCAGGGCCTGGGCGGTGGACAGATCGGGACTGCAGGGCGGAGCACCAACAGTGAAGCTTCTTGTACTCCCAATTTTATGTAATTTGGCCTTAATAAAAGTACCTGGGGGATTGTCTGTTGGGGAATTGCCCTCGACAGACCCCCTGGGAAAAGAACCATTGGGGAAAGAAATAAGGTTCCGAAAGGAAATTGTGCGGCCCTACATTTAACCTTTGCCACCCCCTATAAAGACTCCTCTACCTAAAGGAAGGATAGCCCCATATATTTCCCAGCCAAGGAGGGACAAATGGATTTGAAAGCCCCACTCCAGCAACAAAGGAGTGTACCTATAGGCACAAGTTACTCCAACCGTTAGGCCCACTTGGCCCTCAGGAGGCATTCCAGATGATTGAACCTAGTCGGTTAAAGTACGGAATGGTTCATTAGTTCCTAGGTGCATTGTCTCTCTGAGAATGTATAAGGCGTGGGTTCCTGAGGCCCTCTTTTTTTTTTTTAACTTTTTTTTTAAATTTTTGAGACAGAGAGAGACAGAGCATGAACGGGGTAGGGTCAGAGAGAGAGGGAGACACAGAATCTGAAACAGGCTCCAGGTTCTGGGCTGTCAGCACAGAGCCCAACGCGGGACTCGAACTCACGGACCCGGAGATCATGACCTGAGCCGAAGTTGGATGCTTAACCGACTGAGCCACCCAGGTGCCCCTCCTGAGGCCCTCTTGGCCCCCTCCTGGCACCTCAGACCGAGGCAAATACTTTTGTTCCTTGAACCACAAACGTTTCGGGGAAACAACTAAGAGGTCATGTCCCTGTAGCTGTTCCAATTGAGGTGTTGAGAGATAGATGACCTTTCATGAAAACAGCAAAGCAAATGCTTTATAGATTATAGATAAATGTAGATACATAATGAAAATAATGTAAGAAATTAATCAATAAGCAAAGGGCAGGAGGGAACATTATGAGAAAATAACCATGTTATTCCTTAATGGGTGATTACACATGGGAACATTTTTAGAATTAGGTAATGCTAGAAAATATAGATGACGCACGCTCTAAGGAAATTGCTAACAAATATAATGCTACGTTTGCCGCAATTAAGCGGCCAGTCTAACACACTGCTGTTGTCTGTGTCCATTTTTATTTTTGTTTTATTTTATTTTCACTTTTTCGCCAACGCCATTCATCCTTCGGGAACCCCTGGACCTGCTGGAACTGGACTCTGGCAGTAAGAGTTTCTTTAGTGTGTGTGTGTGTGTGTGTGTGTGTGTGTGTGTGTGAGAGAGAGAGAGAGAGAGAGAGAGAGAGAGAGAGAGCCTAAGAGGGGAGGTGTAGAGAGAGAGAGGGAATCTCAAACAAACTCCATACTATCAGCATAGAGCCCAATGCATGAACCCAGGGATCATGACCTGAGCCAAAATCAAAAGTCTGATGCTTCACTGACTAAGTCACCCAGAGGCCCCAAGAGTATCTTTTTATGTTGTGCTTTGAAAATACATTTATCCCTTTTAAAAATTGTTTTGATACTCATTATTGCTAAAATCTCATGCTGTTCTTATCTCAGAAATCATTTATATGGTAATTATTAATGTTTTATGCATACCAAGGATAAGATAAATTTGGTGAAATTTAAAGGCAATCCTTGCAGGTTTGGATTTTTCAGAGATGGTCGATGGTTAAGTGCCTTAACATCAATTGTACTTTAGCCACTTATAACCAATATTTATATATGTGGGCTTTATGGTGAATGTAGGTTTTTTTTTTTTACATGAAAGTCTTCGGTCTATTTTTAAATAATATTGAAGAAGCAGTATGCATATATTTCTCATCTATTGGAAATCAAAGAAACTTTTGCATGAAAAAATTAAAAGAAAGAGAAAAGCAGAGAGGAAGAGAAAGATAATGAGCCTGCAAGTACAAAACAGCAATTTAAATAGTGCTGCTACTTGCCATTGTACCCAATGAGTAAATGTCTCCTAATGAATATGAGATGGTAAAAGTGAATGTACTCTCCCTTCATCCAGTTTTAGTACCCAATTGCCACTCTCAAAACTGAATTGAGGGGTTCCTGGGCAGCTCAGTGAGTTGAGCATCCAACTTCAGCTCAGGTCATGATCTCCCAGTTCATGGGTTTGAGCCCCACATAGGGCAGTGTGCTGACATCTCAGAGACTGGAGCCTATTTTGGATTCTGTGTCTCCCTCTGTCTCCGCTCCTCCCTCCGCTCCCCCTCCTCTATTTCTCTCAAAAATAAGTGTACATTAAAAAAAATTAAAAACTGAATTGAATAGTCTTTGAAGATCATATATGTCCTTCTTATTTCTTGGCCCTCCAGTACAAGAAAGTCAACTGCTTCAGGTAGTATTCAACTGGAAAAATAGTAAGGAAAAATTTATTGTGTTGATTTAGTTAAGAACTAATATATAATCCCCAATATGATGGCTTGCTAACGCATTTCCAAAAGTAATTTTTACTTTATGAAATATTTGCCTTATGTTGTCTACAGATACAATCTTCCACCAAAATTCACTCTATTTCTTCCTTGATGCCCCTGAGTTATTTATTGATTTTGTTGTTTTCGTTTTTGTTTTGTTTTGTTCATACTGTAGATTATCTGAAACAGAAGCTGTTTTCTTTGTCTTTATTAGTTCTATAGAATATAACATATAACAGTTATTAGTTATAGTTCTATAACTATAGAACATATTAGTTCTATAGAATATAACATATAACAGTATGTAACTAGTTACATACAGAAATACTATAATTAATTTATTGTTAAATGGGGAATATATAGAGTATGTATTTTCTAAATTTAAAATAGTCTAAGAGATATTTAGCATGGATATTTATAGAATGCAAATCATATTTCCCTGACTCCGCAACAAGGATTGTACGAACATCAGCTCCATTGTCTGGGTCAAATAAAAAGTGCCTTTCTTATCAGTGTCTTCCAAATTCTACTTTGTCTCCTTACTCAGCAATGTGACCTTCATTTTTGCAATGAACTTCTTGTATAGAACGCTACAAGCTGGGGTGTGGAGGACTGAGAACTGAGGGAGACTCTGAGGACCCTTATGAATGAGATGAGTGTCCTTGCAAGAAACACCAGAGAGATCCCTTGTCCCTTCTCCCATGTGAGGACACAGGGAAAAGATGGCCACCTGTGAACCAAGAAGAAGGCCTATACCAAACACGGAATCTGGCAGTGCCTTGATCTTGGACTTCCCAGCCTCCAGTTCTATGAAGAATAAATGTCTATTGTTTGTAAGCCTCCCAGTCCATTGTATTTTGCTACAGTAAACAGAGCTAAGACAAATCCTAATATGTTAAACATATAACATTTATACCAGAAGATCGCTCTGCCATATTTATTGTGGTATTTATTTCGTATCAGAAATTACTGCTTAAATGCTTACGGCAGATTGACATATGATATCAATCTACCCTAAGTCCTTTCTTGTTTTATATATTAAAGACATGAAGGGCCACCCTTTCATCATCAAACATCAACACAGGAAGAGTTAAAATAAAGAGAACAAATGAGAAATTAAGTTAAAGTAACTAATAACTAGCAGACTAACTAGTAACAATAAGTAGTATTTTTTTTCTTAGTCAAATACTGTTTATTCTGGGCCTTTTAGATAATTCAGAAATGACAGGGTTTCTAACTGGGGCACAACAGGTAACTGTGTGGCTGCTCGTGTTTCCCAGCATTCCACAGCTTTACCATATGGTCAGAAGTACACCAGGGCCTTTTAGAGCACATCCTCTAGCCATCCCGCCTGTGGCGGACTCACCAAGGCCCAGCAGTCTGTAGATGAGTAAGGGGCCTGCTGTTTCACTTCTTCACATGCCCCCAGCGCAGCCCATTTGCAATGCAGGAAACATTGCTGTAAACCTAGAGAACTGGCTGCTTTCCAAGTCTTCAAATTTACTCCTCAGGCTGTATCATTTATGGAAATTGATTCTTTTTTATTTATGTCTGGGAGGTACCAACAACTCTCTGTGGAATGTAGCCATTGGAATAGCATAAGAGAGGTAATAAGAGAGGCAGAACACTTGCATATGTATGGAGAAGTACAAGGAAAGGGGTAATTTTCTATGCAAATGCCAAACAATCCCTCCGTTTTATTCAAGACCTCAGAACTAGGCAGTATTAGACCAAGGTTTACTGATTATAAATATAGTGCTGTTTACAATATACCACAATCCTGTTGCTAAAGATCTTTCCGTTAACCATTATCATTACTATTATTTGAGTTAAAAGTTCTCCAAACATGAGATTTAAAGGGCCGTGATTTCCTGAGTCAATAAGATTTCAGATACTCATGTGGGTAAATAAAATCATAGGTTCTCACTTCACACACACACACACACACACACACACAGGTTTGTCCAGGAAAATAGAAAGAGGGAGAGAGATGGTGAGTTTTAGGAACAAACATAAAGTCAAAGGTCACTCAGAGTTTCCAAAATATTTTCCTCTCCCCCCCTGAAATTGTTTACATTTATTTAGCACACACACACACACACACACACACACACACACACACATACAGTTTAGGCACTGAATTGGACCCGAAACATACAGAGATAACACAAGGATACATTTTTTGCTCTCAATATCTTATAAGTTCAGAAGAAGAAAGATAAATGAATACTAATAACAAAATTTGGCCTCTTTTAAGACTGAGGTAAGCCTGGAATGCATATAAGTGGCTATTAACTGAGACTACAGGAATCCAGTAAACATACTGGAGAAAATAACATTAGATTTCCTTTTTCCTGTCTCCACTACCAAATAAAACATAAAGTTCTATTAAAATATTCAGTGAGCCCTTTCTTTCCACCGCCACTCCAGCATCCTTGTTTAACTCATCATCATTTATCTGAAGTCTGTAATAACCTCCTAATCCGTTTCCCTATATTCACCGTTGTGTATTTGCAGTCTATCTGTTCTCCGGCAACATCTCAAATTATGTTTTAAAAATTCACATCTGATAGTGTCACACATTTGCCTTAAAACATATAGAAAATTTTCCTCTGATCTTAGAAAAAAGAACAACCATATTTTATTTTGTTTTACCGTGGCTTATAGACTCCTACATAATTGTGTCCTGCTTTATATGTCTAGGCTAAGTTTGTGCTATTCTTTCTCACTGTTAAATTTCTTTTTGGGTATTCTGGCCTTCTGTTCATTCCTCCAATGTTCTAAGGTCTAGCTTCATCTTGAAGTATATAGTTTCTTCTCTTGTAGTGCTTTTCCTAAACACTTCTTATTTTAATTTTCCTTGTCAATCAATTTTCATATTAAGTACTATTTATTCCTAGATGATTCTTGAACCTTCATAAAGAGCCAATACATTTTGCTATACATTTTCATGGTATCCTGTAATTCTACCTCATTTTATTAGTGCTTATTTGTTAGATTAAATATCATAATATGTTTATAAAACCTGTTTTTTCTTCATTGTATCACCAACACTTATTATTGTGCTTCATGCATTCATAACAAATATTTGTTGAATAAATGAATAATCTGGATACTAAACAATGAACCAACCAAGTGAAGAAGGGAACAAAGGGTGTTTCAGGAAGAATAAAGAGCTTGGTTAATGTTTCCAAAGCTTATACATACAATCATCTATAGACAGTTTCCTGAAGTCATGTCTGAAGACAAGATGGTAAAATGTACTTCTGAATTATTAGTAAGAGACTCATTAATGAAGGACCTTGTATTCCATGGTAAGAAATATGAATTTTATTCCAAAGTCAATGAGGATTTAGTGACAGATTTTATAAATTGGTTAGTTTTGTGTTTTAGATACCAAGGTACTAACTGTATTAGAAAGCAGCAACATTTGAGCCATTAAATAGTATGAGAAACCAAAAGGCAGTGGATAGTAAAGGAAAATAAGAAGTCCAAGACTATCCATGTCCTTCTGATTTGGAATCTCTGGCTTATTTCTTCTTTTAGAGATGTAAACATTCCACATTGATCTAATTATAAAAGAATAAATATTTATATATATATATATATATATATATATATATATATATATACACACACACACACACACACACACACACACACAAACGTTTTTGACCCCAAATATCCATTATCTATAATCCTATTTATCTCCTCCAATAGTCAATTTCTTGAACTATAGCCACATATTCTTACCTTGCATTCAACCCTCAAACGATTTCGGTATGATTTCCATTTGCCATTAATGAAAATGCAACTGTCAAAACATTAATATCTCCCTTAAAACAAATCCAATGAAGATTTTTAATCCTTTATCATATTTTATCATCTAGGGTGTTTTCAAATTCTCAGAATCTTCACCATTGGAAATGCAAATGAAAAATATTTTGCAAAGGCAATTAATAATGAGTCATCAAAGAAAATGAAGCCACCCAAGGAAACAGGAAATTTGAAGAATTTGGGAAAGGTTAGCAGTGTTGGTAGTTACATATACCAAATAATAACTGCAAATATTTAGCTAATGATATGCCATTGTTAGCAATGCAAGTTGGTTTCAGGAAACCATTGAAATAGGTAATTGAAAGATAAGCAAGGAAATACATTGGAAGCTCAGTTCTAAAATGAAGGTTGTAATGTGTAATAGCTAGTATTGAGAACTAGAGTTAATAAAAGATAGATGTTTATTATGGCTATTACTATAATCATTGTCACTATATCTGGTCTAATTGAGAAGATTAGAAAAGATAGAAAATGAAGAAATCACTGGAGGAAATAGAAGCCAATAGGGTCAGAGAATAGATACAGCAATAGGCCTTCAGTAAGAAGAGAAATTCTGCTTCTACTGAACTCTAAGCAAGGAAAAATGTCTATAGACATAGATAAGCATTATTAAATATAACAAGAAGTATGTGTAGTTTCACAATATGCTAATTTCAAAGATAAATTACAAATGGATATATTTTCTAAGAGATGTGTTGGTGTTGAATTATAAGGTTGGGGGTGAAAGCTAGGAATACTTGTTGACAAAAGGAATTTATTTGAAACACATGATAATTCCAAGGCAATATTGAGATCTCATTGCACTACAAAGTGCATTTTTTTGTATTTTGTAATGTTATTCAGCCTTCCATGTGCAAAAGTGAAGTCATATGGTAGTATTGAGTTCAAGTTCCTGTTTTTCCACAGAGAAACAATAGGAGAAAATATTGTGTCTTAGTCTGTCTAGATTGCTATAATGAGTAGGTGTGATTTTTGATGAGGTCCCACTTCCTGATTTATAGACAAACCTCTGCTTGCTATGTCCTCAGATGATGCAAGGGGTGAGGAAGGTCTCTACTGTCTTTTTTATAAAGGCACTAATCCCACTCATGAGGACTCCACCCTCATGATTTAATCACATCCCAAAATTTCTACCTTCAAATACCATCACATTTGGGGGTATGGATTTAATATGTGAATTTTGGGGCCATAAACATTAAGTCTATAGCATACAGCTTAAATGATAGAAATGAGTAAATGGGATAAAGAGGAAGGAGAATGAAGAGGACCAACTTTTCAAAGGAAAAATGAGATAAAAGCAATTTGAACTGGTCTGAAATCAGGGAAGTAATTATTATTATATATCATCAATGCATCTGGAAACCTGTCAGCCATTTTTACACCTTTTATAGTAGAAAAAATAAATTTTTGCTGCATGAACAAAGGAATTCAATAATGAATTGCAAACTGAACTGGATGTCATTGCAACAGAGAAGACCAGAAGTGTGAAAGCATTAGCAGGAAAAAAGTAATAAGGAGATATTGGTTTTAGAATTGGCAAAAATTTATTATCAGATTATTGATAGTGTTCTGAGGTAGGAGTTTAAGTCCCTTAAATGAAAGGGCATGGGAAACACTTGAAAAAGCATGTGTTGATTGTAGAAAAATAAGAGATAAAAATTAGACAAACTTATGCAGAAAAAATTTATGCCATAGAAATTAGTAAGACAAAAATGAGAGAGAATAAAATTGAGAGGAAGAAAGGCAAATGAAACCTGCTTAGGAAAGAACGTAAAGCACACAATGATGAATTCATACAACGTGGGCGGACGTAGTGAGTATAATGCTAAGTGAAATAGAGATAGACAAATACCATGTGATATCACTCCTATGTGGAATTTAAGAAACAAAACAAATGAACAAAAGAAAAAAAGAGACAAACAATAAAACAGACTTTTAAATACGGAGAACAAACTGGTGGTTGCCAGACCAGAGGTGGCGGGGGGATGGGTGAAATAGATTAAAGGGGATTAAGAGTACACATATCATGATGACCACTGAGGAACGTATGGAATTGTTGGGTCATTATACTGCACACCTGAGATGAATATAACACTGTAAAAACGTGCATACCTATGTCCATACAAATCCAGATAAATGTCTCCCCACAGGTTTAACAACTTGTAAGCTAGTCAGAGTACTTGTAAATTAGTTCATATCACTGCTAAATCAAGAAAGTGTTTAATTTATATTGCACTTATTTATTTCACATTGACACGCATTCTTTTGTCAAGTTAAACTGGACTTGAGAAAAAATAAAAACAAAACAGTTTTCAATTTTAGGCTATTCATCTGCATAAAAATGTGCTACAAACATGATTGTATAAAACAGAAAACATGACAAGGCTATAATGAATTAGCATTTAGCTGGAAAATAATTAAATCATTCATATTTGGTGATTGATTAAATACTCTTATCCTGAATAGTTTCGGGAAAGTAAAAACATCTGCATCTTAATAAAAAGCTTTTTAGTATTTTCAGAAAACATGCTTCCTCTATTTCAGAGATTCAAAATGAAAAAAGCCATTCCCTCTGGATATGAGAAACATAATTTAAAGTCCTGCAAACGAGTTGTACAACTAAGGAAGAAAATACATTAACATATAATGTTTAGCTAAACATTATATTGTGCATTAATAGAAGATAGTTATTACATATTATAAAGTTATTGTCAATTCAGTGTTGAAAACCCTGTAAAACAAGGTAACATTTTATTTAAATTCATATTTTGCTTTCATTTTCTACCCTAAATGTGAGGTGGTTGGTATTCATTTCCATCACTGTTTTTTAGAGTTCACTATTTTTAGATTCAACAATATCATCCAAAAACTAATGACAAAAAATGACGAATTTAACAAATACTTTCCTCTGCCAAAATTATTATTGAACACCTAAAAAATGCACCATGAAAACATAAATATTGTATCACTGATTTATCTGCAATCAACAGATAATTATTAAATACCTGCCATGCACAAGGGACTTATGTATTTATTTTTAGAGAAAGATGGGTTTAAAATTTAAGACAATGAGGATTAAGATAAAATTAACGACAGTAATTCAATAGAATTTCAAAGAAAAAATAGATATTTTTTTTCCAGAGAAATATATAAAATAAAATTACTGGTTAGGTGTTCAAGAGTATATATATGGAGATTGGTGCAGTCACTGGTGGTTTTTTAAAGTGTGTTTTAGGATTTACACGTTTATTAACATTCTGTTCTAACTGGTACTGAAAATACTGTCATTGACTGGGGATATACCGTGAAAGCAAATGACAAAAGTATAATATACATTTTATCCAATATTTACCATTCTGTAAAGCAAGTATTTTTGTCCCAAAGATGAAATTTATCTGATTTCAAAGGTTATGTGGATTTTCTTACACTGTGATCTCTGTTTAAGACTTACAGGGTGTCTGGGTGGCTTAGTGAGGAAAGCATCTGACTCTTGGTTTCAACTCAGGTCATGATCTCACAGTTCGTGAGATGGAGCCTTGAGTTGGGCTCTGTGCTGACAGTGCAGAGCCTGCTTGGGATTCTCTCTCTCTCCCTCTGTCTCTGCTCCTCCCTGCTCGTGTTCTCTCACTCTCAAATAAATAAACTTTAAAAAAGAAAAGATTTTCTTTCCCTAAATAAAATTATCTATTGATTCCGACATTTAAGAAGAAAGGAACTAGAGGGGTCTGAAAATTAAGAATTGGAAAACATATTGATAAAGTTACTCAAGGTTTTATAAATATATATTTTACATTAATTTTTCATGACTACTATATTTGACACTATTTTTGTTTACCTTATATGGTCTATTCCAATATTAAGGACACTCATAGTTCATCTAAGATTTTCAGCATTTTTTGCAGTAATTTGTGATAATTTGTCTTATTTTTTTATTCATAATTCACTACCAGGAAACAATACTATTATATGTTTAACTGTCAGGTTTTTCCTACTGAAGCAACCAATGCAGACCAAAATCAAAAGATAAGGTTTAACAGAAAAAAAAAAATCAATAACCATTTAATTCAAACTTTTTCACATTGAATTCAACCCAAAAGTAATACACATATTCCATTTGGTGATTACTACATAAATAGTTTGCTTTCCATCTACTCCCAGGTTTGGCTCTAGGGGACTACAGAATAAGCTTAGTTTCACTCTTCCTAGAAAGAGATTACTGGAATCCAGAATTTGAGAACCACACTGAGAGCATCATTATGGAGCCTGTATGTAACACTTCATAATGTATTAAGTGTCAATCACCGAAATTTGATCAAACTCATTCTGGGACAGAATAGTAGAGGATTGTAACATGGGCTTTTTGAGCATTTTGAGATACAGCCTTAATTAGAACACAAAAGCTTAATTTTCTTAATTAAAACACAAGACTGAGGTTGTTCAATACTTTGGCTACTTCAGATTAAAAATATACCAGGAATATTTATGTAAGATTTTTTTTCTTTTCTAGTACACATCATGCTTACCTGATTATGAACAGGGAAATTTACACTGCTAACTTGTGTAGGTATTTTTTGCATTTGTCAATCACTTTAGTAAATGTAGTAAGACATATACATTTTTATTAAACATACCTTACTGTTTTTCCCAAGTAGAGTACAAAACCAGATGAGCAGTCTTCATTTCCCACAAAAATGTGTTGATTATATTAAAGCTCACAGGGTATTATTCTTTTTAATACTGTAATTAAAGGAATATGTCTTAGGGTTCCATTAGCTAACAGTTAGAAACTGGTAATCTAATGATACTTTGTATTATGTCCATTTTCTTATTGTTTTATGTTTAATATAAAGCAGTGTGAAACCCTATTATCAGAATATTTTAATTATAAAAGCATGCAATTTTCAAGGATAAAGAATATATCAGCAATTCATAGTACTTTCATTAAAATACCAGGGAAAACCAGTGTAATGTTTATATCCCCACAATATTAGGATAAATTTCTTTCTGAAAATTCCATTTATTTCTTCTCCCTAATTTTTAATAATATTATTTCAGTGTGTGTGTATATATATATATATATATATATATATATATATATAACTTTCAAGTTGGTAGAATTATACTTTTAATAGATAGGATTAACATTTATCCCTGATAACTTTTTGGAAAGTAAGTATAATGATAATGCTTACTTTCATCTCCTCCATCTTTGGTCTAAAGTACACGTGAAATACATCAAATATACCAACCAAAGAAAATAGAAAAATAATACACTTTCAAGAAGTTCCCAGCTGGCAATTAAAATGGAATACTGGTTTAAACTATTTCCCTAAATACATTCTCAGGTGGGAAGCCTTTGCCCAACATTGCACTAATAACGTTACTCTCTTCTTGCATTCTAATATCACAATCTCACAGCTAGATGCAAAGCCATATAATCTCTTAAATAGGTCTTTGGTTGAAATCTGTTATTTGGTATCAGACAAAAATAGAGTCAGGTAATATGACTGACAAATACTAAGTCTCTGGCTTTCAATATCCATTTATTTTTGTAATCATTCAACTTTGTAATATTCCTTAGCTTTATGTCTTTACAAGTTGGTATCTTAAAATAAGCCAATCTCATGGCTTATAGCTCAGGAATTTTATATTTATAAAGATGATTCTTAGCTCTTGGGTCCCACTTTGTTTCTGAAGAATTGATTTTATCTCTTTCATAGATAAATTTCTGTTCTGTATGATTACTTATGACATAGATATTTCTTCATATGTGGCTATACTTAGCAACAAATAGATCCTCAAATAGTGCAATATTATGTATGTATGTATTAAAATTTTAATGGGCCATAAAGGAACCATATTATAAACCATCCAGCTTAGAACTATGTTGTTAATAATGATACTGAAAGGCAAGATAGATATCAAAATTATTGCATTCTTGAATTTCTAACTCGTAAAAGTAGGATAATATTTTCTTCATTTTATGTTTTGGTATGTAACTAAAAAATAACCATTTAATGCCTTCAGCTGTATCAAAAAGTCCAGGATAGGGGCGCCTGGGTGGCTCAGTCAGTTAAGCATCTGACTTCGGCTCAGGTCATGATCTCGCGGTTCCTGAGTTCAAGCCCCGCGTCAGGCTCTGTGCTGATGGCTCAGAGCCTGGAGCCTGTTTCAGATTCTGTGTCTCCCTCTCTCTCTGACCCTCCCCCGTTCATGCTCTGTCTCTCTCTGTCTCAAAAATAAATAAACATTAAAAAAAATTTAAAAAAAGTCCAGGATATTGCTCTTACTCTTTAACTTACTAGCTTCCTCACCAAATTATAATCTATCAAGTGTCAAGTTATATTCCTTAAGCTAGGTTTTGAGATCTAGTGAAGTCACAAAATTTTCACTTATTTATACTTCTCATGGTTTCATAGAATGAGTCTCTCTCCTCTTGGGCTTTTTAAATCATGTTTAAGGATTCTTGATCATTTATCTTGATTTTCTTAGGACTACTTTTTAACAGGTTTTTAAAAGATGTAGTTATCATGTATTGATTTACTTCTGTTATTATACTTTGAAGATGGCAACCGGAATTATGCAAAATGTTCCACAAGTGCACACTCTATAATATTATCCAAGAATAAGTTAGCTTTGTTCTTTCTATTGTCTTTTCTCATCATGACTAATTTTCAGATTGACTTTTTATGCAGGGTAATTCACCATCATTTTATCTTCTTAAAAAACCTGAAATTATGTAACTAATTCCCAGGGAAACCTTAAAAATGCTGTATGCTTTAGACTAAATGAAAATATATATGATAAAATTTGTATACTAGAAATATGACACACAACACAGAAATTCTAGTAAACTACAATAAAATATATTTAAATGAATGTAACTGTGCTTACAAGTCAATGCTAAATCCCTGTGTTCCCAAAATTAAAGAGAAGCCATAATCCAGAGGAATGAGTACAATAAGATACTCAGTTTGCTCTGAAAGAAAGATGAGTATTAATACTCACTCATGAAGAAGAAGACTAGTTATCAGCAAGGTGGTAACATTATGGAGTGATCAGAAAAGGTTTCATCGAAATAATCACATGTGAGCATAGATTTGATGGTAAAGGAATTATCAAGAAGATCTTGACCTAACACATGATAAGAAGAAGGAAATCATATACAAAAGTTGACATTAGAGGGCGATGAAGTCATAAAAATATAAGAGTGGGAGATTATACATAAGATAGTTAAAACTATTGTAAACCCACATAGATAAGTCATGTTGCCAACAAGAGATACATAAGCTTGTCTCTTACAGAGTTTTGGGTTGAGGAAAAAGTCTCTTTCAGTAATTACCATTCTGATACAATACTGCATAGTTATTTACAGTTCAGGTTATTGCACTTATTTGACTTAGTAACTACAAGATAAGATTGATTTTTAACGTTATAGGCAGAGAGTGATTTTCAGTATGATGGAATGAGAAGGTCTTCTCCTCCCCAAAATTATAAAACTGAAGGAAACATCAAAAAATGCCACATGTTGCCATTCATATACTTGTTAGTCAAAGTTATACAACCAACTGAGAAGCCTATATTCATGCAAAATGACTGAGCTTTGAGTAAACGGTTAGAATCCCTCATTACTAGTTGGTCAACATGGTAGTTACAGGAGGTGGGAGTGGGAGTCAAACCATGGAAGTCAACCATACTACTCATGAGGGGTATTCACCTGACTTGACCAGCAAATAAAATACCCATGCCCAGAGGTGATGTCAGTAAAACTAACAATTTCAGTGGCAAGTAAAAAGAGTTCTAAAGACCGGTTAGTTAGATCTTGTGTCCTACTTGGGAGGAACAATGGTCCACTAAAAGAGCCAAAATTTTAAAAGGGAGCTCCTATAAATGAGTCAGTCACAGAGGGGCTGGATAATCTCTCCACACATCACTGACAAGTTTGATGGCTGTATGCACCTGCAGAGCAAGATGGAAAACACAAGCTATCAAGCTGTCCACATGTTATTTTGGCTGACAGGGAGGCTGTGAGCATGTGTATAGGAAAGATAAAAGGGCCAAGAAAAAAAAGCCAAGGTAAATATGAAATTTGCCTCGGTTTTAAAGCCTCCAGAATCCATATCCCACACATACATCTATCAATATAAGGTAGAAGGAAGACTTACTAGCACAAGATGTTCAAACCCAGTCTCTGAATAATCATTGGCTGACCATTCAACTATGAATATATAGAAACAACCACTAGGAATCAGACTTAAAAAATAAAAATTAAAAAAAAAATAAGCAGAGATATTAGTGTAACACACCAAAAGGAAGTTGGCTTATACTTGTTAGTCTAACAACTTACAAAGCAAATATTAAAACAAAGAAAATAAAAAGAGAAACAACCTTCAGAAGGAAACTTCAGAATCTAGAATTGCAACAATATCATATCTAAATGTCTAGATTTTTTTTAAATTAAGAGCAAACAAAGAGAAAAATAATTTATAGTTGGAAAGGAAAACCATCGACAGAAACTATCTCTAAGTGTGTTAGGTTGTTGAATTTAACAGGCAGTAACTTTCAAGCAGCTATTAAAATATCTTCAAACTACTAGGGAAAAAAATACATGTTTAAACAATTAAAGAAAGCATGATGATAATGATCCATCAAATAGATGGGAAATATCAGCAAAACAATAAAAAATATATAAAATAACCAAATAGTCTAAAGTTGAAAAAACTAGTAATTAAAATTGCATTCACTAGAAGTACTCCACAACAAATTGTACACGTGAAAAAATAAGTACATTTAATGACAAGTAAATAAAAGTTATTGAACTTGAAGAATGAAAAAAAATATATAGAAGAAAATGTACAGAAACACAGAGACCTGTGGGCAACATCAAGCATACTGATACATATGTAATGTGACTTCCAGGAGTAGAATACAAATAAACGGAAAAACTATTTAAAGATAGGATGGTCAAAGGTTTTCCTAAATTTGATGGAAAACAATTATCCACATATCCACAAGTTCAATGACATACATAGAGGATAAACAAGACATACAACTAGCCACATTACAGTCAGACTTTTGAAAACAAAGCCAGTAAAATAATATTCCAAGAAGTTAGAGGAAAATTATTTACTATGTACAGAGTAAGAGCTATTCAAATAACACAGACTTCTTATATTGAACAGTGGAAACCTGAATACAATGAAATAACATATATTCAAAATGTTGAAGGGAAGAAAAAAAAACCTACAAACAAGAGTTCTATTTCCAGCAAAACTGTTCTTCTTAAAATGAGATGAAATGAAAACATTCCCAGAAACATGAAGACTGAAATCATTTGTTACTAACGTACATGAAATTTTTCAAGCAGAAATAAAATGACACTAGAAGTTAATACAAATCCTCAGGAAGAAAAAAAAAATAACCAAAAAGTAGTAAATATAAAATAATGCACAAATATTTTCCTTTAGGTTCTTGCTGAGTTATTAGATGGTATAAAACAAATATTTAACACTCAATTGTTGAGTCTATATATGGATGTAATATATATATGGAAATCATTAAGACCAAATGGAAGAAAGATATTGAACTACGTTGGAAAAAAGTTTCTATATTTTATAAGAATTGACACATACACACAATATATATATATATATATATATATATATATATATATATATATTACACACAAGAATGAGTAAAAATACTATTAGACACTATTTTTATCACATTTAATTTTAATTTACAACATATTAAAGGTATAGATATAAAATACTTTTAAAGTATTTATTAGTAGAAACATTTCTTAATGACTCTAAGATAATGAAAAATTTGCTTGAGGTTTTAATTAGGCACATTTTTATTAAATTATTTTCATTCACCATAAATTCTTCTAGGTGCTAAGAATCCCATAGTGAACATCACGGGTGAACATCCCTCTCTCATGTGGCTTACATTCTCATGGGTTTAACAATATTTACCAAATCCAATAATATATTTAAAAACTCATTCACTGGCGGCATCTGGGTAACTCAGTTGGTTAAGCGTCCAATTCTTGCTTTCAGCTCAGGTCATGATCTCATGGTTTGTGAAATCGAGACCTGTGCCAGGCTTTGCATTGACAGAGCAAAGCCTGCTTAGGAGTCTCTCTTTTTCTCCCTCTCTGTGCCCCTCCCCCATTCTCTCTCTCTCTCTCTCAAAATAAATAAAAAGTAAAGTAAAACAAAATAAAACAAAATAAAATAAAATAATTCACTGGATGTTCTGTGGAAGTGGTAAATCACTATATTATACACCTGAAACTAATATAACATTGTATGTTAACTATAGTAGAATTAAAATGAAGCATAATAAATAAAAGTAAAACCATGTTCACATAAAAAAACAACAAAACAATATTTGCACAACTGCACAAAGAAAATTTTGATAAAGTTGTCTGCAATAATATCAAAATTTAAATGATAAAAGGTAGGATAAACAAAACAGAAAGACAAATCATAGACTAAAAATGATACATGGTATGCACATAGCAATAAAGGATTCTACTCTAGAATGTATAAAGACATCAACCTATCCATAATAAGAAAAAAACATGCCAAAATAAAAATGAGAAAGTCTATAGAGACAAATCTTGAATAACCAACAAGCAAATGAAAGATTCTCAAGCTAATCATTAAATTTTAAAAAGTGGCTTAAAACCCTCCTGAACAATAATTTCACATCTATAGGATTACATGATTTAAGAAGTCGGCTAATAAGAGAGTGTTGGTGAGAAGTAGAAAAAAATAAATCAGCACACTGCTACTGAGAGTGTAATCTGAGGAGAAATTGTTAATATGCAGTGAAGTTAAGGATAGCTAAGCGTTATATTCGGTCATTTACCCTAGAGAAAGTCTTGTATATGTGCAGAAGGAAGCATGGCCTTTAGTCTCCATGGCAGTGCATATACATACACACACCAGAGCAGCTTAAAAGTTCAATTTGTTGGTAAAAGAAAAATGAAATGTGGCTAATTCATACAAAGAATCCATTTTATTACACTAAAATGGATTAATGGGTGGGAGCCAGAAAAGGTAATAATTCTCCAAACATAATGTTAAAGGAAAAAAAAATAGTTTTTATAAAGGTAAAGAAATGCCATTATTCGACATCTTGTAAAGACACAAAACTGATCCTACATATTGTTTTCTATGTGTATGTGAGCAATTATATGTAACTGTCACATTTTCGATCTGAAATATTTAAATGTTCACACCAATTCGAGGTTACTTATAAGGGGGCTGGAAAAATGAGCTATAGGGACTTGGCCGTGAGCTATGCTTTTCACAATTTAAAAACAACAACAAAAAAAAAGCTGCCAAGCTAATAAGCCAAATTTTAATATCTTCCATAACTATGTGTTTAAAATTTTGTGTTTTGTATTTTATGTGTGTTTTTATATATTTTTGAATAATGTTATAATACATTTAATGTTAAAAATTAGTACAAAATTAACTTAAACCTTAAAAATATATAATTCAGAATGTCACGCTTAATAAAAAGAATGATATAAAAAATAAAGCTTAAAAAACAGTTAATAGATTTTCTCTCTAAACATATCCACTGTCACTCTACCAGTGCATTTCATTGTTTATTTAAAAAATGAGTTACCACTTGACAGAAACCGGGGATAAAAGAAAAAGCATCTTGCATTTCCGTTCAAGAGCCCATTAATTAGCAGCTAGGGATCTGAGAAACTTTAATCCAAATATGAAGAGACATCGACAATTAAAGAACAATTAAAGGGGCGCCTGGGTGGCTCAGTTGGTTAAGCATCTGACTTCGGCTCACGTCACAATCTAACTGTCCGTGAGTTCGAGCCCCGCGTCGGGCTCTGTGCTGACTGCTGAGCCTGGAGCCTGTTTCAGATTCTGTGTCTCCCTCTCTCTCCGACCCTCCCCCCATTCATGCTCTGTCTCTCTCTGTCTCAAAAATAAATAAATGTTAAAAAAAATTAAAAACAAAAGAACAATCATAAAACAAAAGTAAACCATTTTCAAAACTAGGCCAATATGAGAATAGATATATGATTTTTAAAAATCTAATTTACTTATGGTTATCCCCCCTGTTGAAAACAGTTATAAACCCAATAAAAACCTTAGCGTTTCGTTTCAGCATATGTGAACCAGCCCTCCTGAAGTCAGTGCACCTTCCCAGGGCGGGGAATGAATGCATCATTTGTAACTGAATATGTATGTATCCATACTTATGTATGTATATATGTATATGTACATGGATGTGTATATTAATTTTATTATGAAACAATATTTTAGTAATTCTTTAATTTCCAGATATAAAATTTTTGGTAAATGTTAAGTGTTACTTCTTATTCAAAAAATTCATTCTTAACTTTTTTGTCTTCTCAAACTTAGGCATTTAACCCAAAATACTTTGTATTTGCCAACACTGCCTTGCAAAACCTAGCATTTTGGATGTTATTGAAACCACATTATTCTTTTTTTAGTGTTACTGAGTCGTTTTGACAAATACAAAGGTAAAATTCTCTTAATCGATGTTGTAGCAAAATTCTTAGGGTCTGATGATGATAAGGACGTTGTGAATTTTAGTTAACTGGGGTGAATAATCACAATATATGTTGTTTATAATACACATATTAAAAATATAGTCTCAAAATTTTTCCCTTTGAAGAGAACTGAGGTTGGTAAATAGGATCCCATGAATAACAAATGTCTATTACTATTTTTAGTAATACTAGAACTTATGGAAGATTTATATATTCTATAAATACAGAGAAATCTAGTAGAAAAAAATCAGTAAATAATTAATAAGGACTCATATAATATTTTAATCCATGTCATTAATCCATGGCACAATATGTAATGTGACACTCTTTGGAAAATATTTTTTAGTCTCTTTGTTAAGGAAATATAACTTAGAATTTTCCATAATAATTTAATTTCTCAGTATTAGAAAATGTCAGGGGCACCTGGGTGGCTCAGTTGGTTAAGCATCAGACTTCAGCTTCAGGTCATGAGCTCACGGTGAGTTTCAGCCCCCTGTGGCCTGCTTCGGATTCTGTGTCTCCCTTTCTCTGCCCCTCCCTTGTTCATGCTCTCACTGTCTCTCAAAAAAAGATAAATGTTAAAAAAAAAAAGTTAGAGGTCAGCCATTTATCGTGTGCCTTTCTGAACTCTATTCAAGAGGAAGGAAGGCTGCTAGAAGCAGGGAAGTTAGCTGACAGTCTCTGCAGGTGCTTTGAGGCCATGTATCTGTGCGATGGCACATGACAGAATTTCTATACCGCATCCAATGATTGAGCATCATCATGATACAAGGGTTCAAGATTCCAGACCATGTGGAAGTGTTTAAAAGACATCTTAGCATTGAAGATTCCTCTTGGGTTAGCGAGGATTTTCTCAAGAGCCCCCACCATCTGGGCGTCTTCCTAGTCAACACTTTTTCCTTCATACTCTTCTTTCACAGATGTCAAACCTCTATTATAGTCAGAAGTCTTCCCCTGCCTATTCATCCCTTATCTTTTACAGGGATTGTCCCAATGAATCTCAACGAATCTGTTGTACTACTTAATACAGTTTGTGTTTTCTTCCTAGAGGATCCAAGTTATAAATGTAAGATGACAACAACTAAATCTTAAAAGAATATTCTACATCATTAGCTAAAATCTGCCTTAAGTCCTCATATATTTTAATAAAACTTAATAATTTTTAAGTAAAAAGAACAATGAATATAACAGTTGGCATATAATATGCTTAAAATAATGTATTTATAAAATATCCACCGAACAGACGTCCTCCTTTCTTCAAGAGAGAATACTAATGCAACTTACTTATTTCTTTTTTTAAAATGTTTATTTATTTATTTTAGAGAGAGACAGGGTGCGAGTAGGGGAGGGGCAGAGAGAGAAGGAGACAGAGAATCTGAAGCAGGCTTTGCACTGTCAGCACAGAGCCTGACATGCGTCCTGAACTCAAGAACTGTGAGATCATGACCTGAGCTGAAGTGGGACACTTAGCCAACTGAGCCACCAGGTACCCCACAACTTAAATATATATTTCCTAATAATTGTTCTGTATAACTAATCATAGTATTAGATGGTAACACTAAGCCACCCAAGTGCCCTTTCCCCTTAGCCCAATTCATCATTAACTTTTTTTTTTTTTAAGTTTATTTAATTTTGAGACAGAGAGAGACAGAGCATGAAGGGGGAGGGGCAGAGAGAGAGGGAGACACAGAATCGGAAGCAGGCTCCAGGCTCTGAGCCATCAGCCCAGAGCCCAAAGCGGGGCTGGAAATGGACCGCGAGATCATGACCTGAGCCCAAGCCAGCCGCTCAACCGACTGAGCCACCCAGGTGCCCCTAACTGGATAGAAGTATCCAATTAGTCTTCATGCTTCAACGTTTACTCCCTTTGAGTCACTGTGTGTTCTATAATTCTTCAAATACAGGGAAATTATAAATAATTTTATGCAAATGAATTCAACAAATTTGATGAAATAGTCAAATTTCTTCAAAGATACAAACTATAAAAACTCAAGAGAGAATAATCTTAATAGTCTAATATCAATTTATTAGATATTAGATATTAAATATGTAGGGGAAAAAACCTAAACAGAAAGAAAATTCCAGGCCCTGATGGCTTCAATGTTAAATTTTACCAAACACATAATAAAGAAACAATTTCAATTCTGCACAAATTCTTCCAAATAAATTCAAAAATAGAGAATATTTCCAATCGATTCTATGAGGCCAGCATTATCTTCATAATAAAAGCAGGGGAAAAAGACTTTGCCAAAAAAAGAAAACTACAGATCAACATCTATTGTTAGTAGAGATGAAAAAACTGTGAATAATATTTCCTCCAATGGTATCCAATAATATAGAAAAGTTGGTTTAGCATTTGAAAATTAATGGGCACTTGGGTGGCTTAGTCGTTTAAGCATCTGACTTTGGCTCAGGTCATGGTCTCATGGTTCCTGTGTTTGAGTCCTGTGTCGGGCTCTTTGCTGACAGTTCAGAGCCTGCAGCCTGCTTCAGATTCTGTGTCTTCCTCTTTCTTTGCCCCTCCCTTGCTTGCTCTCTGTCTGTCTCTCACTCTCTCTAAAATAAATAAACATTAAAAATTTTTTTGAAAATTAAAAAGTGGTACAAAAAAATCAAAAGTAAAAGTTCTGTTTTCTTTTTTTTTCCAAAATTGTATTTTAATTCTATTTAGTTAACATATGGTATGATATTGATTTCAGGAGAAGAATTTAGTGATTCATCACTTATATATCATACACAGGGCTCATCCCAATGAGTGGATCTGTCTGTTTTCTTAATTTCAATGATGTTTTCACAGGATATACATATGTCAAAACATATCAAATTGCATGTTTTAAATGTTATATAGTTTATTACATGTCAATCAAATCTCAGTAAGTCTGTTAAAAAGTAAAATGATTGCATTAAGTTAATGAGTTTGGGAGTAGTTTTATTAAACAGCAATAGGCAATTAGAATGGTCTAGTACTTATGTTCCCCTTCCTTTGAGTTGGGTACTTTGAGTCTAAGCTCTACAATGACTCTTGGAGTTTCTCTAAATGGTAACTTATTTAATATAAACCCTGTTGCCCATTTATAAGTGGGTCAGTTAGGCTTTAGTAAAGTCCCAGTCAGTTAAGCTTTGATAAAATAGATTCTCTTTAGGACATGTTTTGTTAATTAAAAATGTAGGTGTATTTCAAAATGGTTACTTGTCCCAACTCCTGCTGGAAACACACAGGGATCTTCACAGTGAGAATCTGTTAGAGTTCCTGGAAGTAAAACCCAAGAACCTATTTGATATTTCCTAAGACTGGGTCCTTTTACAATTATTAATGCTCAAATTGGTACACATTGAACCTTCTGCAATTCATCAATTGCAGTTTAAAATGTTCATTCTAATACTGGCTCCAGCTACATGCTTTGCTTCTGTGCTTCTGTTCCCAGTAAATTGGAAGATTTTGTTTCTGCCTTTCTCTTCGGTTTTCAGGGAAGGCAGCAATTTGTCTTGGGTACTCAATTCTTTGATGTATGTACTAAGAGTTGTTGATTTTTAGTGTGTTCATCTTTTCACTTGTTGCAATGACAAGAATGACAACATCTAAGCTCTTACAGTCAAAAAGAAAATCAAGTCTAACGTATTTTACAAAATACTCCATCCAAAAAACAGATTACATGAACTTCTCACACTCACATGGAACCTTCCCTAAGATAGACCCCATCTGAGCCACAAAACATACCTTAACAAATTTAAAATAATCTCTTCATCCCCTCTGCAATTTGTTTACTTGTTTTGCATAGATGTGGGCCTGGATCCTCTCAGCATTGCCTTCTAGTTGGGGGCTAATAGCTGATCTCCCAGCTCCCACCCAGCCTGTGGTGGGAAGGAGGCCTACGGACACTGGGGAGCTGAATTCTACAATAATAATAAAGAAATAATCCCCAGATTATGATGGAAATAAGGGGGTTCATAACCATTAGACTTGCCTTACAAGAAATGCTAAAGGAAATTGTTCAAGTTGACATGAAAGGATGTCAAGTAATAGCATGAATGTATAAGTGTAAAACCTACTGGTGAAGAGAAATATACCATGAAGGGAGCTAAGATGGCAGCATAGTCAGAGGACCTTAGGTTTTCCTCATCCTGTGAGGCCAGCTAGATAACTATCAAACCATTCTGAATACCCAAGAAATTGACCTGAGGATTGACAGAACAAACTGCACAATTAGAAGGAGAGAAGAGGCCACTTCGAAGATGGTAGGAAGTATGGAGATGTGATTTGGGGGAGAAACAGGTCACAGATCATGGGTGCTACAGAGGGTAGGCACCTCTGGCTACAGAGAAAAGCAAAAGAAAGTAGAGTTTAGAGGGATACCAACAAGGAGAACTTTTCCCCAAAGTCACTGGCTGGGAAAATGAGAGGGGCTGATTTTCACGAGTTTTTGCAACCAGCAGGGTTCAAAGACTAGAGTTTTAGAGGTCAGCAGGCATGGCTGAAATAGAGGCCTGAGGTCATTGTCCTACTCCTAGAGAGAAAGCAAGCAAGCCACCCTGGGGCAGATGGCATGATCTGAGATCACCTAAGGTTTGCAGGGAGAAACTATTCCCTCTTCTTGGAGCACATCTGTGACAGGTGGTGTTTGAAGAGATGTCTCTTTGGGGACACAAGAGCCAGTGGGCATTTCCGTTCCCTACCCCTCTGCATAGGCACAGAGGCACCTGCTGAGGGTGGCTAACCCGGACACTGGTTGTTTAGCCTACTTGCTCCAAATCCCACACCCATGAGCTCTGGCACAACTGCCCTTCCCATCAAACCCGCATCTGTTCTAGTGCAGAGAGACCCTCCACCAGAAGACCAGAACAGGTCCCCACCATACCAGGTCCCTAAAGTTTGGAGTTTTAAAAGTCACAAGTTTTGGCTGGCACTGCCCACTGCAGGCAAGAAGAACCTCTGCAGATGACTGACCTGAGGGACAGAGCAACAAACACAACAGCATAGTGCACACCGCTCACACCAGAGACACTTCCTGAAGCATCAGGCCCTGGAAACTATATGATCTCTTTTTCATAAAGCCATTACTCTCAGGATCAGGAGAAATAGCAGGCTTTTCTAATACAGAGAATAAAATAGATACTTAAACAAAATGGCAGAAAGGAGGAATTCATCCCAAAAGAAAGAACAATAAAAGGTCCTAGATAGGTATCTAATTGAAACAAATATTCTCCGTCACCTGATAGAGAATTTAAGACAACAATCGTAAGGATACTCATTGAGAAATCATGAAAGACATCAGAGAGACCCTTACTGAAGAGATAAAAGAGTTAAAAAAAACAATCAGTGAAAAATGAAAAATACAACAACTAAGATTCAAACCTGACTGATTATAATGACCACAAGGATGAAAGAACCAGAGGAACAAATAAGCGATAAACAAGATAGAATTATGGAAAATGATGAAGCTGAACAAAAGAGAAAGAAGAATTCTGGATCACGAAAGTAGACTTAGGTAACTCAGTGACTCCATCAAATGTAATGACATTAATATCATAAGAGTCCCAGAAGAAGGAGAGAGAGAAATGGGGGCAGAGGTTTACTTGAGGAAATAATACCTGAAAGCAGCTATGGATTGAAAATGAGGGGATGGAGAAACATTTATCATGCAAATGGAGGTCGAAAGAAAGCTGCAATAGCAATACTTTTATCAGGAAAACTAGATTTTAGACCAAAGGCTGTAACAGGAAATGAAGGACACTGTATCATAATAAAAGGGTCTATCTTATAAGAAGATCTAACAACTGTAAATAGGTATGCCCCCAATTTGAAACACCTGAATATATAAAACAATTAATCACAAACATAAAAGAACTCAGTGATAACATTACAATAATAGCTGGGGACTTTAACACCCCACTTACAACAATGGACAGATCATCTAAGCAGAGAATCAACAAGGAAACAGTGGCTTTGAATGACACATTGGACCAGATGGACTTAACAGATATATTCAGAACATTTCATCCAAAAGCAGCAGAATACACATTCTTTTCAAGTGCATGTGGGGTATTCTCTAGAATGGGTCACAAAGCAGGTTACAAATCCGTCCTCAAGAACCACAAAAAGATTGAGGCCATACCCTGCATATTTTCTGACCACACTGCTATGGAACTTGAAGTCAAGCACAGGAAAAAATTTGGAAAGACCACGAATACATGGAGATTAAACAATATGTTACTAAAGAATGAATGGGTCAATAAAGAAATAAAAGGAGAAATTTAAAAATATGCATGGAAACAAATGAAAATGAACACACAATGGTCAAAAACATTTGGGATGCAGGAAAAGGAGTCATAAAGGGAAGCATATAGCAAATCAGCCTGACCTTAAAAAGCAAATAAATAGCCTAATCTTACACCTAATAAATAAATAACCTAATCGTACACCTAAAGCAGCTAGACAAAGAACAACAAACAAAGGCTAAAGCCAGCCAAAGAAGGGAAATAATAAAGATTAGAGCAGAAATAAATTATACAGAATCCGAAGAAAACGAAAAAACAAAAAAACAAACAAACAAACAAAAAAACCGAAAAAACAAAACCAACCAACCAAACAAAACCAAACAAAACAACCCTTAAAAACCCCAGTGTAGAAGAACAGTTCAGTGAAACCAAGAGCTGGTTCTTTGAAAAAAATTAATAGGAGCACCTGGGCGACTTAGTTGGTCAAGTGTCTGACTTCAGCTCAGGTCACAATCTCACAGTTCATGGGTTCAAGCCCCACATTGGGCTCTGTGCTGATAGCTCAGAGCCTGGAGCCTGCTTTGACTCCCTCTCTCTGCCCCTCTCTTGCTCACATTCTGTCTCTCTCTCTCAAAAATAAATATTAAAAACACTTTCATGAAAAAACAAAAAAAAAGTAATAAAATTGACAACCCCCTGGCCAAATTTAACAAAAGTAAAAAAGACCCAAATAGATAAAAATCACACATGAGAGAGTGAAAACAACAACCAACACGACAGAAATACAAACAGTTATAAGAGAATATTATGAATAATTATATGCCAATATGTCAGACAATCTTGATAAAAACCCTCAACAAAGTAGGGATAAGAGGAACATACCTCAACATAATGAAAACCATATATGAAAACCCCACCGCTCATATCATTTTAATTTGGGAAAACTGAGAGCTTTCCTTTATGTCAGGAACAAGACAAAGATGTCCACGTCCACTACAGTTGTTTACCAAAGTACCAGAAGTCCTAGCCTCAGCAATCAGAAAACCAAAAGATATAAAAGACTTCCAAATCAGCAAGGAAGAAATTAAACTTTCATTTTTGTGGACAAAACCATATTCTATATAGAAAATTCACCAGTCAGAGTAGCTAAAATGAACAACGCAGGAAACAGTAGATGTTGGCAAGGATGTGGAGAAAGGGGAACCCTCTTGCACTGTTGGTGGGAATGCAGACTGGAGCAGCTACTCTGGGAAACAGTGTGGAGGTTCCTCAAAAAAAATTAAAAAAAAAAAAGGAATTACCCTATGACTGAGCAATAGCACTACTAGGAATTTATCCCAAAAGATACAGGAATGCTGATTCATAGGGGCACATGTACCCCAATGTTTATAGTAGCACTCTCAACAATAGCCAAATTATGGAAAGAGCACGAATGTCCATCAACTGAGGAATAGACAAAGAATCTGTGGTATGTATGTATATATATAGAATATATATATACGTGTATATACGTATATATATATTCTATATATACTATACTATACTATATATACGTATATACTATATATACGTATATACTATACTATAATATATATACGTATATATATATTCTATATATACTATACTATATTCTTACTATATATATTCTATATATATACGTATATATATAATATATATAATATATACGTATATATATAGAATATATACATATATATATAATATATATACATATATACATATTTTATATATATATATATAGAGAGAGAGAGAGAGAGAGGGAGAAAGGAATACTCAGCAATGAAAAATAATGAAATCTTACCATTTGCAGCAACATGGATGGAACTGGAGGCTATTATGCTAAGTGAAAAAAGTCAGAGAAAGACTGATATCACATGATTTCACTCATATGTGGAATTTTAGAAACTTAACAGAAGATCATGGAGGAAGGGAAGGAAAACAATAGTTACAGACAGAGAGAGAGGCAAACCATAATAAACTCTTAAATACAGAGAACAGACTGAAGGTTGATGGAGGGATAGAGGGGAAAATGGGTGATGGGCATTGAGGAGGGCACTAGTTGGGATGAACACTGGGTGTTGTATATAAGTGATGAATCACGGGAATCTACTCCTGAGCCAAGAGCACAATGCATACGCTGTATGTTAGCTAACTTGACAATAAATTATATTAAAGAAAAAAGAAAACCCAGAAGCCTCCACAAAAAAAAAAAAAAAATGCTAGAACTGATACACAAATTCAGTAAAGTTGCAAGATGCAAATCCATGTACAGAAATCAGTGGCATTTCTATACACCAATATGAAGCAACAGAAAGAGAATTCAAAGAATCAATCCCGTTTACAATTGCACCAAAACCATAAGATACCTATAAATAAACCTAACCAAAGAGGTGAAAGACCTGACTCTGAAAACTATAAAACACTAATGGAAGAAATTAAAGATGACACAAAGAAATGGAAAGTGTTCCATGCTCATGGATTGGAAGAACAAATATTATTAAAATGTCTATACTACCCATAGCAATCTACACTTTTAATGTAATTCCTATCAAAATAACAGCTGCATTTTTCACAAAGCTAGAACAAACAACCCTAAAATTTGTATGCAACCATAAAAGACCCCAAACAGCCTATGTAAACTTGAAAAAGAAAAGCAAAGCTAGAGGCATAACAATTCCAGAGTTCAAGTTATATAAAAATCAGGTAATCAAGAAAGTGTGGTACTGACACAAAACCAGACTCATAGATCAATGGAACATAATAGAAAACCCAGAAAAGAACCCACACTACACGGTTAACTAGTCTTTGACAAAGCAGGAAAGAATATCCAATGGAAAAAAATCTCATCAACAAATGGTGTTGGGAAAACTGGACAGCAACATGCAGAAGAATGAAACTGAATCATTTGCTTACACCATACACACACACAGACACAAATTCAAAATGGATGAAAGACCTAAGCCTCTGAAACAGGAAACCTTCAAAATCCTACAGGAGAACACAGGCAGTAACCTCTTTCACATAGGCTGTAGCAACTTCTTACTAAATATGTCTCCTGAGGTCAGGGAAACAAAAGCAAAAATAAACTCTTGGGATTACATGAAAAAAAAAAGTTTATGCACAAGAAGGAAACAATCAACAAAACTAGAAGGCAACCTGCTAAATGAGAAAATATATTTGCCAATGACATATCCAATAAGGTTTAATATCCAAAATATTTAAAGAGCTGATACAACTCAATACCCAAATAACAAATAATCCAAATAAAAAATTGTCATAGGCAGAAGACATGAATACACATTTCTCCAGAGAAGACATCCAGATGGCCAACAGACACAAGAAAAGATACTTAATAGCACTCATCATCAGGGAAATAGAAATCAAAACTACAATGAGAGATCACCTCACACAAGTCAAAATGGCTAAAATTAATAACACAGGAAACAATAGGTGTTGGTGAGAATGTGGAGAAAGAGAGACCCTTTTACACTGTTGATGGGAATGTAAACTGGTGCAGCCACTCTGGAAAACAGTATGGAGTTTCCAAAGAAGTTAAAAATAGAACTGCCCTAAGATCCAGCAATTGTGCTACTAAGTATGTGCCCAAAGAACACAAGAACACTGGTTTGAAGGGATACATGAGCCCCAACACTTACACCAGGATTATAAACAATAGCCAAGTTATGTAAAGAGCCTAATGTCCATGGACTGATGAATGAATAAAGAGGTGGTGGTGGTGGTAGTTGTGTGTGTGTGTGTGTGTGTGTGTGTGTCTGTGTGTATCTGTGTGTGTGTATATAAATGCAATGGAATATTATTCAGCCATAAAAAAGTGAAATCTTGCCATTTGAAACAACATGGATGGAGCTAGAGAGTTTCATGCTAAGTGAAATAAGTCAGAGAAAGACAAATATCATATGATTTCACTTATACGTGTAATTTAAGAAATGAAACAGATGAGGGGCGCCCAGGTGCCTGAGTCGTTTAAGCGTCCTACTTCAGCTCAGGTCATGATCTCACAGTTTGTGGGTTTGAGCCCTGCATTGGACTTTGTGCTGGCAGCTCAGAGCCTGGAACCTGCTTCGGATTCTGTGTCTCCCTCTCTCTCTGCTCCACCTCTACTTGCGCTCTGTCTCTCTCTCTCTGTCTCTCAAAAATGAATAAATGTTAAGAAAAAAAGAAGTAAAACAGATGAACATGGGGGCAATAGAGGTAAATGAGGAAACAGACTCCGCAATGGAGAGCAAGATGAGGGTACTGGAGGCCTGGTGAATGAGGGCGTGGATAAATACCTGATGGGTATTTGGAGGGCACTTGTGATGAGCTCTGGGTATTGTATGTAAATGATGAATCACTAAACTCTATACTTGAAAGTAATATTACACTGTATGTTAACTACCTGCATTTAAAGAAGAACTTTAAAAAAAGAAATATACAAATTCAGATTATCCTAACACTACAAAAATGCTGTATAAATTACTTTTACATCTAGTTATAAAAGTTGAAAAACAATATTTAAAGTGACTATACTTCCATAATTTTTAATGAATGTATAATAATATATAAAATAATACAATATAAATATACTATATATATATATACAATAGAATATATACAATATAAATACACTGTATAATATAAATACAATAATATGATACAATATAAAAAGATATAGTGTAACATCATGGCATTAAATGTGGGAGGGGGAGAGCTAAAAGTTTAGAGTTTTTGTTTGCAATTGAAGTTCAATTGTTATCAGCTTAAAATAGACTACCTTCAGTTTTATGTAAGCTTCATGATAACAGCAAAGGAAAACAGATAGTAGTTACCTAAAAGGTAAATAGAAAGGAATCAAAGAATACCATTGAGGGCGGGGGAGGAAAAACACAAACAAAGGAAGACAATAAGAGAGGAAGAAAATAATTCAGGAACTTTTAAAGAAAACAATTAATGAAATCATGCTAGTATGTCCTTATTACCTATCAATAATGATTTTAAATCAAAATGAACTCAATTTTTCAATCAAAAACCACAAACTGCCTAAATGTCTAAAAACAAAACAAAACACCAATATCTACCAATTTTGACAGCCTACAAGAGATTTACTTTCATGTTCAGGGCACATATAGGTTGAAAATGAGGAGATAAAAAAAGACTTTCTAGGCAAATGGTAACCACAAGACAACAAGAGCGGCTATGCTTATATCAGGGAAAGTAGACTTTCAGTCAAGGTCAGTTACAAAAGACAAAGAAGGTCACTACAAAGTATTAAAGGAATCAATTCAGTAAGAGGATATAGCAATTGTAAATATACACATACCCGGCATTGGAGCACCTAAATATTTAATGCAAATATTAATAGACCTGAGGGAGAAATGGACAGCAATAAGTTAATACTAGGAAAATTCAATATGCCACCCTCAACACGGGATAAATAATCCAGACAGAAAATTCATAAGAAAGGAGCAGATATACCTGAAGCGATCTGGATTCAATGTGATTCTCATCAAAATTCCAATGGCATTTTTCACACAAATAGAAAAAATATATATATAAAATTCATGTGGGGCCACAAAACATCCCAAAGAGCCAAAACAATGTTGAGAAATAAACAAATAAAAAGCAAAGCTAAAGGCATCACATTCCTGATTTTAAACGGTAGTACAGAGCTATAGTAATCAAAAGAGGGGTGCCTGGGTGGCTCAGTGGATTAAGCTACCAACTTCAGCTCAGGTTATGATCTCACATTTCGTGAGTACAAGCCCCACGTTGGGCTCTTGTTGACGGCTCAGAGCCTGGAACCTGCTTCAGATTCTCTCTCTCTCTCTCTCTCTCTCTCTCTCTCTCTCTTTTTCTCTGTCACTGCCCCTCCCCCACTCACACTCTGTCACTCTCTCAAAAATAAAAATTAAACTTAAAAAAAATGATTTAAAAAAATGGTACTGGCATAAAAATAACATCAACCAACAGAATAGAGCGCCCAGATATAAATCGATGTTTATGCAGTCAACCAAATTTTGACAGGAAGCCAAGAATACTCAGTGGGGAAAGATAATTTTTCAGTTTTGGAAAAGTAGATATTCACATGAAAAAATATAGAATTAGACCCCTATCTTATACCACTCACCAAAATTAACTTGAAATGGATTAAAGATTTAAATGTAAGACCTGAAACTATAAAACTCCTAGAAGAAAACAGGGGGAAAAAAACTCCTTGGCATTGGTCTTGGCAATGATTTTTTTGGATATAACATCAAAAGCAAAAACTAAAACCAACAACTGGAACTATATCAAGCTTAAAAGCTTCTACACAACAAAAGAAACAATCAACAGGATGAAGAGGTGACCTACAGAATGGGAGAAAATATTTGCAATCCACATATCCCCCATGGGTTTAATATCCAAAATATATAAAGAATTGAAACAAATGGCAATCATCATCATCATCATCATCTGATTTTAAAAATGGGCAGAATATTTGAATAGATATTTTTTCCAAAGAAGACATACACATGACCAACAGGTAAATGAGAAGATGCTCAACAGCATTAATTACCAAGGATATGCAAATGAAAATTACAATGATATGTCACTTCAACATTATCATTCAATATAATACTCTTCTTAAATTTTTTTCCAACATTTAACTTTTCAAAATATTCTGAGACCTGTAGCTCCACTTTATTTATTCAACTGCTATGTAATTCTACATTTTATAAGCAAATTACAAACTTGTTTGTCTATTTCTCTACTGAAAGACAATTGTTTTCCCCCCATTTTTTAAATATTTTAACCATCACCGCTATGAACATGCTTCCTATATCTTTATTTTAGAATATTTCTGCAAATTAAATTATTGCAATATTTGTGGTTGATGTTAAGATACCATTTTAATTAATCTTATGGCTAATTTGCATTTCTCTGAAAAGTAGTCAGATCCAGATTGATTTATTTATTTGTGTATTTATTTATTTATTTTCCCACCCAAACTTCTTCCATGAATTTATATTATTTTTTGTTTTTTTTTTACTTTTTAGTATTAATTATAAGTGTTTTTTTATATTTATGATACTAATCCTGTGTCATTTATTTTACTGCAAGTATCTGTTACTGTCTGTGCTTTCTTTATTTTGCAGGATCGTAATGATTGCTCTGTGTTTAAGAAAAGTCTGCCACTCAGTGGGGAATATTAATTGGAAAGCAAAAGTGAGTTGTTTGGCTGAGTCTGACCTACCGATGAGTAATGTAAATACAGATTTTTGTTAGTAGATTGACCATGGTTTGACTGGTAGAAAGCACTCAAGTTAGCAACTTCTCAAATCAAACTCAAATGCATCATCTTTTCCAATTTAATAATTTGGTTACCCAGATCTGAGACACTGTTAAATCAACTGTACTGCATCATTCTTACCAAAGCATTTGCCACTTTTTTTTTTTAGTTGTAGCAGATGAAATGATTATTTATCTTATTCAAATAAATGCATATGCCTATCTTCAGTGAGGTTCTAGTAGTCCTTAAGAAGGATTTTATCTTCGAAGGATACTCCTATGGGTATTTTCATATACATCTTCCTCCTACAAGACCCAGACATGAAGGGTTATTTGTCCCTATCCAGTAGACTATTTTTCAACTACTTTGCCAAATTGTTTTCCAAATATGGCTATGCTTAGGTGCTAATACTATTTTTTTTCTGTTGATCTACAAGTAATTATGTTAAAACAGGTATTGATGGTTTTGCCTATTTTGTTGCCTTCAATATTTACTGAATGTGTCATTTAATTTAGACATGTCACTTAACTTCTCTAAATAGTTTTTCTCACCTCAAAAAGCTTTTGAAATATTTCTTCTAAAACAAAGCCTACTTAATGCCTGAACCTTCAGATTGGATACAAAAACAAGGATTTTAAAAGGGAAGCAGCTTTAAAAAATTATTTCAGCTTTATACACCAAAGAAAATCCTCAAAAGGAGCTGTTATGATCCAAGCAATCGTATTTAGCCTCCAAGAACACATGTTCACTGTTTGATGATGTGCTATTTTGCAAAGAAATAGAACACTTTATTTGTCAGGAAAAAATAATTTAGTGTGTTATTTGAAGTGATGGAAGTAATCTGAATGAGAGCTTAAATTTAAAAGAAAAACTTGTTAAATTGTGCAGCATACTGAAGAGGAGAATAATTTGGAATGAAACAACAACAACAACAACAACAACAAAAAATAGTAGGGGGAGGCACAGGAATTTAAGGGCTAGTTATTGCCAGAATGAATGGTAATAGAGAGAATTACCAACACTAACACAAGAAACAGGGAAACTGAAATATTATGGCCTAGAAAACATGAACTGCCCATGTAAAACATTTTAAATGTATGAGGCTATCTATACCAATTGTGGTTCCCGTCTGTGAGAAAGTAGATGATATATGACAAACCCATTTCCCAAGTTTCCCCAGTATATACCCAACTATCCAAATATTTTGTGAATATTTCAATCTTCCTCAAGGCAGTTGACAGCCTTGTTGAGAATATAAAATGGAAGTCCATGTGGCTGCTAGAGGACCCTTCAGAAGACCATACGAAGAGAGTGAATCAATATATTACAAGCCATGCATTAGAACAGAGGAGGGGTATGACAAAGAAATTATCGGAATGTTTCCTTGAATAACAGCTTCATAAGAACCAAAATGAGTCAACAGAGGTGGCTAGATATTGGCGATCAAATACTGGGGGCTAATAAAACGAGGCTGTGAGAAACGTCTATTTTGCCGAGTATTTTTTTCTGGAAAATATTTCCGCAGGAGTTAAAATTTGTGGACTGTGTCAGCAGTAGGATTCTTAGGCATTGGCAGTCAAGTGAACAGACGGGACACCACTTTAATCAGGTTATGTAGAAGAAATGTTTTAAAGATGCACTGAAGCTCAAATTCAAATGACACAGCACAACTGTGTGCTATAGGGGAGGCCACAGCTGCCGCTGGGCCTCCTGGCAGTTACTTATGGTTCCTGTCAGGCAGTGCTATCCGACAAATTTGATTTGTTGCAATTAAATGATGGTGTCAAAAAGAAAGCAAAGGTGGCTCATGAGCTAACAAGGCTAAAGGCAGAGTTCGTTCACAAGCAAAGCTGATTTTTTTTTCCTTCACATACTCACTCCCTGTATATAAACTTCCTTAAATTTTTGACCTGTGTTACATCTACCTCTCTTCTCTACTTAGATTTCTTTCATGAATTAAAATGACTTAATTTATTATACACGATCAGCACTAATCACTGCTGCCTCCCTTTTTCAATTGACCTACCTTCAACATTGTTTTTGAAATGGCCCATCTACTGTTGGAATTCCCCTGTGCTCTGATTAGTCCAAGGCATTTTTATAGGAGTATGAATTGAAGTGTCCTCTCTTATAGTGAAATCAAACATTTTGTGTTTTATACTTTAAGAAAGCTATAATAGCCATCGATATTTTTCTAAATAGACATTTGAAAATATACAGTATCTTAAGGATTCTGCAAGCAACGTGTCAAAATATAAAGGAATGTGATATCTGCACATTGATATTGCATACTTTACACAAATCATATTTATTACAGTGAAGGCGATGCTTTTGTCTGCGATGTCTCAACAATCCATATTCTTATACAAGCCAAGGGTTTATTTCTGATAGTCTAGGCCAGTGTTTGACCATTAAAAACTCTCAGGATATTGCTATGTTTGATGTATGGTTGTCCTGCCTCCAGAAAGTCTTCATCGATTCTCGACAAAACACTCGGAGTGGTAATTTCAAAACTGAAGTCAGGAGATTCTATTCTTCTGCTAAGCATCTCAGAACCAACGGATTCAATCTTATTCCCTTATAAAGCTTTATCCAATCTGGTCCCCAGTGGATTCCCTAAATCCAACTTTTGCTATGCTCATTCCTTCCATTGTAGCTACACTGGCTTTCTCAGTGTTATGGCAGTGCACTACACATACCCCTGCCCTGGGCCATTTGAGTTCTTCTCCCCTCCACTAACATACTTCATTGTAGATATTTTCCATGTCTTGCTTCCTTCCTTTTCCTTCAGGTTTGTCCTCAAATAGCACTTTCACAGTTCAGCCTTCTCTAACTACACTATTTAAAATTATAGCCCTCATCCCTGCTCCACACTTCTTCATTCTATCTTTATCTTATTAATTTTAACTTCTGGCAAGTGATAACTCATAGTTAATGCTCTTCATATATATTGGCTATATCGATATTGGATAGGTATGGCTACATGAATGTCTGGAATGTATAGAGATTTTGTTGGCATTTTTAGCCATTGGCATAGATTATTACATAATTAGAGAGATTTATGTTCTAAATTCTAAAATCTTGTAAGAGAAAGAAACGTGGTAAAGTATCCAATTTAATCCCTTTACTTGACATCTATTTAAATCTAGACCAAAAAACCAAACAAATAAAATAAATGAAATAAAATAAAATAAAATAAAATAAAATAAAATAAATCTAGACCCAATAAGCTAACTGACTAGCCAAGGTAGCTATAGCAGGATCTATTATAGATAGCACCAAAACTTCAGCAAGTCCCCTGCTTCCAAGATTGAGGATCAACAAAGGACTGTAATACAGGGTCTAGATTCTGGTCTGGAATTGTGGGATAATGTCACCTTCTAACCCTTTCTCCATCACTTACTAACTTTCACTTAATTTTCAGGGCAAAGCAATTAAGTCTCAGTCATCTTGGCTACAAAAGTAGGAAATGATAGTATTCACCTTACAGATGTTGGAGATAAATCAAGTTAATTTATATAAAATATCAGGGCCTGCCACATTGTAAGATTTCAAAAATGCTAGCTACTGTTACTTTTTAGATAAATAGTCACATAATGCATTACATTACTAAGAGTCTTGTGTCACTATAACAAAGATATCGAATATATTGTATATTTTATGTGTGCCTATAACTTAATGATGCTTATTCCCAACATATGCACTAATAACAATCTAATGAAGGTCAGTGCAAACTGCATATATATTGGTTGATTGATATTAACAGCTACACTATTGTTGATAAGGAAACTCTAATTGATATAATTATGTCATGGTGGTGTTTCCTCTAAGGATATGCAGTCACAACAATAAAACTCAGTATTAAAGCAAGAATAATTCTTTATATAAGTTTTGTCTAAAAGACCAAATTTTGGGGCGCCTGGGTGGCTCAGTCGGTTGAGCGGCTGACTTCAGCTCAGGTCATGATCTCGCGGTGTGTGAGTTCGAGCCCCATGTCGGGCTCTGTGCTGACTGCTCAGAGCCCGGAGCCTGTTTCGGATTCTGTGTCTCTCTCTCTCTCTGACCCTCCCCCGTTCATGCTCTGTCTCTCTGTCTCAAAAATAAATAAACGTTAAAAAAAAAATTAAAAATAAATAAATAAAAGACCAAATTTTTTGTCTAAAAGTCTAAAAGACTGCAGGCATATGTTTTATCATCTCTACAAATAAGAAGAATAAAGCTTTCAACAACATAATTTTATTCCAAGGACCATGATACATGCAATTTTTTCTTAGGTTATATAGCTAAATATGACATGATTGCAAACATAATTTTTACTACTAGACAATATTTAAAAAAGTATAAGAATTTTGGGGGTTGTTATTTATTCACCTTTTAATACAACAAATATGTCAGATAAATATGTGACTTGCCAATTAAGTTTCCAAAACTGACTGATATCGGGGGGCAGTTAATGAGTGTTGTACAAGTTGTGTTCACTGTACTACTTGGCTGATAAAGATGTTCCTTAGAAGCCAAACTTGAATCAGGGAGATTGGCTATTTTATGACTTATACATCTAGCTATAGATTTTTAGCCCAGTGCTTCAGTGCCCTTGACGGAGGGGCAATGCACTACCACGTGCACAGTTCTATTTCAGTGGGCCTTGAAAGGTAACCTTCATTGCCATTAGCTCTTTTAATCATCTTTGACCTAGGCAAATATTGCACAGGGCAGCAATTCTATAAACAGGGATTCCCATCATGACTGCAGTGAATACCACTTTGATCAGAACATGTGGCTTAAGAGACACATGCCCTCAAGCCAGAATTCATACTGTCACCAAGAAACACACCACATGGGGTTTCAATTGCTCTAACTATTACCGTATTGAGCCTAACTAGTTGTTGAATATAACATGGAAATGTCTTGAATCCACTATGGGTAAAATTCTGGAAAAAAAACCTTAAATGTAAAGACCTAGAAAAATTCTAAAGATTTTCTATTAGAGTCAGTTGAGATGCAACCGATATACTTTCTGTTACACACAGTCTTTCAGATAACAGACATTCCAGATCTTTCAGCAACCGTAAAAGATGCAATGACACATAAAAACCTAGATCGGAGTGCCACTGATTCCTACTATTTACAAAGTGCAGCTTAGATGTTTAGAATCAACAAGAATGATGTGTCTCATCTCTAGGACACACAGATTTACTGTATTTTATATTCCATAGTAGGAAGCACATATTCTTAGGCTACAATATATATTTAGCTTTTATGTACATATATTAAATATACAATACAGGATACCATTTATACTCCCATGTTTCAATGTCAAATAGTTTGCTTTTTTTATATGGCTCCTAGTTTCTTTTATATTTTGGTCTATGTTAAAAATATTAAAGCAAACTTATTTATGAGGGCACATTGAAATGGCAGGGCTCTAAAGATTGTTTGAAGTAGACACGAATAAATTTTTCAGTCCCTATAAAATACCTACTTTGCTCTGTAAAGTACAGATATAGGAGGAAATGTTGTGAAAAGAGAATGTCTTAGACATTGAATCAAACAAGTATGGATCATAATCTCCACTTGGATCCTTGCGACCTTAGGTAAGTTACTTAACTTGTCTGTATGCCTCATTAATCAGTCATTGTTTTTGGGTTCCAAAGCTATACTTTCAGGTGAAGCAGTTCCCTTCAGATACAAGCAATTTCTTTTTTTTTTTTTTTAATTTTCTTTCAAACATTTATTTATCTTTGAGACAGAGAGAGACAGAGCATGAACGGGGGAGGGTCAGAGAGAGAGGGAGACACAGAATCCGAAACAGGCTCCAGACTCCAAGCTGTCAGCACAGAGCCCAACACGGGGCTTGAACTCACAGACTGCGAGATCATGACCTGAGCCGAAGTCAGATGCTTAACCAACTAAGCCACCCAGGTGCCCCCAGATCTGAGCAATTTCTGAGGAAGGAGGTGACCCCCAGTCTGTAGCAGGCTGCACTCAGTGTGGAAGGTAGAGTGAGTACCTCTGTTCTGAAGAAGGATCTAAGCAAACCACCACAGCATCAGGATTGTCAATTATTTTGTTAATTCTCTCTTTCTAAACCAGATATTTCAGCCCAAAATTAGCAGCCTCTCCTCTCTAAATCTTATAGATCACATCTGTACAAAAATTGTCCCCCCTTTATTGTGATTATTTTACACTGCTTTGTAGTCATTGTCTTCTCGCAGAAATAAAACAGTAAAATAGTGAAAAGTGGCTGAGTGTGGGATTTGGGTCTAAACCATTTGGATTCATGCCTTAGCTCCACCAATTACCAGTCATAAGAAATCAGGGACAGTGCATCTCTCTGTGCCTTGGTATCCTAATCCACAAAGTGGTGATAATTATAGTACTTCATAGGTAGTGAGGTTCAGATGAATTGAATAACATGTAGAAAGCTCTTATCAGCACCTGGCATAAAATCATCATTATGGGTCAGCTTTTATTACTCTTTTATTTATTTACATGTCTCAGTATTTATTACCAAGTTTTGCATGTTTTATTCTAATAGAAGAAAATGAATTCAAACTCCACCATTGCCTTTGAGTTTTATAACATTCAAATCCCTCCTGGAATTATTTTGTGACATTAGAAATGCGGGAAGTGGAGAACACCCTTTCTGCCTGGTGAGTTTATTTTGAAAACCACGTAAGATAATATATGTGAAAACACTCCGATCTGAAGCCAAGAAGTTTGAATGTTCCTAACACGCCCTGCTGTCTCATGTAACAGATCTTTGGCATGCAAGCCATTCTGCCTAGCAATTTTCCTTGTGTCTCTTTTTTGATATCTGCTTACCCATCAGGCTTCGGGTTCCCCCTTCCCTATCAAAGTTTTCTATGGCACCTGAGAACCACACACCCACCCCCCCCCCCCCCATGTTCCCGCGACACAGGTAGCTAACAAGAGTATCACTGTCATCCCACTTTTTTGTCATGGTCTGTTTTGTTGGGGGCTTTTATTGTTGTTTTTATTAGCTGACTTGACAAGATGGTTCTTCCAAAGGAAGGCTTTATTCATTGTTCCGGTATTCCCAAGCCTAGCCCAGCATTTGGATTACTTATTTAACGAGTGAAGCAGGACAGGATGGGACAGGATGGGACAGGGTGGGATAAGAGGGGCTTATGGACTGAACTGAATCTTCCACAAACAGTTGGATCTCAGGAAAAGATTTTAGATAACTAGCAAAACATTCATTTCCACTTTACAAATACAAATTTGTCTCACTTTTCTGCCAAAATTACCAAAACTGATTTTTCCTAGATTGAATTTTTCAACACTACTTCAAAATTATTTCTATTGTTTGGCTCAGTAGCTCAACACAGACTGAGGCAAATTCCCCTTTGTATCTCTAATGACCTTCTTTCAAAATATCTTCACAGTGCAGGTGATTTTTGAAAGTTTCTTATTACACATGAGAAAAAAAAAATAGGAAGAAGACCACCTGACATGACTTAGTGTTTTATATAAATTATGTCTCCTTAGCTGGAAGTTCACACAGATGCACCTCACAGGTGAAAATATCAATGGTTATTAAAGTTCTTATTTGTATGTGTCATTGTGAAGGCGAGTGAAAAATTCTGGAAGATATGTTACTTTTCACATAGCATTTATGGTTATAGTTGGAACTGTGGAATTTGGTTCACCTCATTTTCTGAGGACTAAACCAGAGTGAAAATAGGAGAGGAGGGCACAGAAGCGTTATAGATGATAGATGACTCAACATTAAGGAAACATAGTCATACTTAGTAATAACCATATTAGTCAATCAGTGTTTGTTTGCGATGGAAAAAAATAATGTTTTTGAAGTAGGCTCTGTTTGTATTATAACAGCTATCTCTCATCCTTTTAGGGTTTTTCCCCTAACTTTACAGTGATCTTTTTCGGGGATCGGACTACTACAGTAACTTTTAATCAGTAATGTCTTCGACATTACATCTACCGTTAAAAGAAGGCTGAAATACAATAACATGAATTGCAAAAAAGAAAACTAATGGACCAGTTCATGGATAGTAATGCATTCTTTCCTTTCCTTTTACCTTTCGTCGACTTTGCAAAATGAACAGTGCTTCTGGGTCAAGTGAAGTTTCGCATGCAAGGTTTGTCAAGTTTCATTCCCATTTAAACCTTCATTAAACCCCCAAAGTTAGCTATGCTCTTCTAGATACCAGTGGTTTATGCTTTAATAAGTAAGGGTAGCAATACTGCTTAGTGACCCACACATGTTTTTGCAGGAATATAGGGATAATGATGTTGCCCCTTACTTTCAGAGATACGGAGTTCACTGTCAATTATCTAGGAGTGATTGTCCATTTTGCTCATTATTTCTAACCTTTACTTCCTCTTTTTCCCCTGTCCTAATATTTTTGGACTTTGCATTGTGCCAGCAGAAAATGAAGAGGAAAATGATGAAATACAGAATACAAATGAATATTGTGTTGTCATTTCTACTTTTTTAAAAATAATTACATCAATTTTTGATCACTTGGCTTGTCTTTGTGGACTGATCCTTGCATTGCCACCAAAAGAAATAGCTGAGTAAATTAACAGGATGGAGATTCCAAAGGAAACAAACATACTTAGTAGGAGAAACATAATAGTTTTAGCACATCAATTATTTATATTATTTATATGAAACTATGGATTTTTAATAATTACGAATTAGATACACATCAATTAAAATCATTCCCTACAGAGTGTCTTTGTGAAATCATTTATTACATTACTATATTAAGTTAGAATCAATTAAATTTATATATTCTATAATTATGACATGTTCCTAGTTCATATTTGAATTCATCTCCAATTATTTTCAATTTATGATGTTATTTTCTTCCCAATGCAATTTAGGCATATTAACTATTCAGTGACTATCCTTTATCCATGTACAGCATAAAAACAATTCCTTTTTCTCTCCTACATCAAAACAAACTGCACACTGAGGCAAAGCCAAATTTCCAAAAATATGTTCTATCAAAGAAAAGTCTTACGTGATCACTATGTTGTATGCCTGAAACTAATGTAACACTGTGCATCTATTATACTCAAAAAATAATGAAAAAAAGGTCATATGCATTTCAATATCACAGAGCAGTAGAATGTGGTCCTGACATCTCTGTGAAACCATGCTTCCCAGTCTTCCCCAATCTTCTACATTCTGTACTCTTTAGACCACTTTCTTCGCTGTCTGACAAATACACCATGAAGTTTTAAAACCCATTTTCTGACATAGTTTTCATCATCAGTAACATACTTGCTTTAGTTCTATGTCTTTCTTCCAAAAGTACATATATTGTGAAGGCAGATAGACATGGTTGCCTATAATAGTCATCGTGATAAAAAATTGATAGCAACAGAAAGTAAACACCAATAGTAATTACAGTATAGAGAGGGTTTTGTGCATTATCTCATTTAGTTCCTCATAACAACCCTTTCAGGAAGTCCTTATTACTATTATTATACAGATTTACTTCCAAAGAAATTAAGGCCTAGTGGTTGACAGACTTGCCCAAGGTCACAAATCTGTTAAGTGAAGGATGTTGGGATCTTTTTTTTTTTAATTTTTTTTTAATGTTTATTGATTTTGAGAGAGAGAGAGAGAGAGAGAGAGAGAGAGAGAGAGAGAGAATGAGTGCTTGAGGGACAGAGAGAGAGGGAGTCACGGAATCTGAAGTAAGTTCCAGGCTCTGAATGGTCTGTGCAAAGCATGACACCGGGCTGAACTCACAGACTGCAAGATCAAGACCTGAACCGAAGTGGGATGCTTAACCAACTGAGCCACCCAGCCATCTCAGGATTTGGGGATCTTAACCCAAACAGCCTAATGCAGTGTTTCTCTTTGAACCAGAAATCTGTGCACTTACTTACTTGTGACTTTATGGAAGTAATATAGCCTCTCTGATCCTTTATTTCTTCCTTTTTAAAAATGAATCTGTATTTGTTTGTGTGCATTTTTCATAGCAGCCATTCTCCAAGGAACACTAGAAAATGCTATATTAGAAAACAAGATTTGTGGGCTCGGTAATTTCAATGTATCAGTGTTTCTCTACTTCCAAGTGCTCTAGACAGATAGAGCTAGAAAAGGGCACACACACAAATATCTATATCTGATTCTATATCTAGAAATTCTATTACAGCCTACAGGTTTGTGCAGATCCCTTCAATATGTATCACACACTGGACTTTATTCTAGTTCTCTCCCTCTCCATATTTGTAACTCCTTTCTCCAATGTTCGTGAACTCCAATTTAACTGTATGTCAGCCTATTATTAGTTTGTGAAGACTGATGTCTAATTAAATTTTATTCAAATAGCAATGAGATTACTATTTGTTTTGACCTGGTATGATTAGCATCACATTTGGGGAAAGGTACTCATTTAGACTCCTTTTGAATATTTACTGCTGAATTTTAGATTTGTGCTAGGTTTTGGTCAACATGACCACATGACAATTTCATTCTTATTAGATTTAAATTAAAGTTGAAAAATGCAAGAATAATATACACAAAGCAAGAAACGAGTGCATGTTAAATATTTGAGCTTCGTTCTGGAATTTTTCTTGGGGAGTGGAAGAAGAGATTCAGCATTTCAGTCAAATGTAATTTCCATTTTTTTTGTTTGTTTTATTTAAATTCCTGTTAGTTAACAAACACTGCAATATTAGTTTCAGATATACAATTTAGGGATTCAAATTTTTTTTTTCCAATATGTCTTTAAAGACATTATTCCTAATCCTCATGCTTAATTAGGATCAGATAAATACCTAGTAGGTTTATTAGACCTAGAGTCTACATATTGCATTTTTTTTTTTTACATATTACATCTTAGAATCACCATAGAGCACATGTGTGTGATCCATGTTTGAAATACGATGAGCAAATATCAATTAGGCCCATCAGGTAGACAAGAACCATTCTCAGGTCTATGCACCTCTGTTAACTGTGCGACCCTAAGCTTTACAAACTCAGGCAGGTTCTAAAGGGTCTTAAATGTAGAGATTATTAAACGTACACAACCTCAGACATATCCCAACCTTAACTAATGAGATTTAACAAATGCTTTCAGAATATAGGACTGGGCACATAAGGAGAGCTGATTTATAGCTGGAAAGGCAAAGGTCTATCTTTTTATATCTGGAGATGTCTGGCTTTTTGACTCTCGTCTAAGATAAAGGGAATAGGTTTTATGATGTGCTGTGTAAAGCCCAACATTTTCCTAGTGATCTTGTCCTACACAAGATTAGCTTCTTTACTGAGAGCTCAACTGGTTCAAACAGTTTGACGCGCCTGGCTTGACCATGTGAAGAACTACTTAAAGTTGTTTTCCAGGGTGCTCCCTGGAAGCTACGATTCCTCATACAAACTTGGCAGTTTAGCCAGAGACTCTTAAATTCAAAAGCACAAAGACTGTCTCTGAGACCTCTGATGATTACCTGAATTCTACTTCTTTGGTGTTCTGTATGTTTTACATTGAAATGAAATCTACACATAAATATACTTGATGGGGTCTGCTAGATTTTTAAGTATCCAAAGGGGGGAGTACAATACAGCACCACACTTGACTACTCCAAATAATATTGGAATATTATTTTGGGCAACCCTACTATGGATTGAAGGTGTGAAAAAGTTGGTAAGCAACTTTAACCTGGTTGAATGAAACTCCAAAAAGTAAGACCCTATATTGGATAGGTAATTCAGAACAAACCAAACATATGGCTCTATTCTTCTCTGAAGGTATAGGTCTTGCAAGATTCAAAGATCCATTCTGATCCAGCTGAAGGAAAATCTGGTGTAATCTTCATTCTATGTTTTAATTGGGAAAAGTTATATGGTCCCCATGATGCCTGATGCTTCCTCTGTATCCTGAAGGAAAATTCACCCCTGTAGGGAATATTAGTTTCAAAACTGATTTTGGTAAATGGAATAATAATGTTGTCTCTGGATTTTCACTTATTTGTTGCTTCTCACAAATGTGCTAATTGTAGTAGATCCAGGAACATTCTTAAAAAGCAGATGGTTCAGAGTTCAAATTCCACCTATAACAGTAGCTAAATGATTTTTTGTTACTATAGTCCTTATCTACAAAATGAGAATAATAACACTATTTCCCTCATGGAGTTTTGTGCATTAATGAGACAATGCATGGAAGGAATTAATACAGTGCTGGCTTATAGGTGTCAATAATTGTGCGCTTACTCAATTTTTCTAGTCACGTGCTTAGACAATCTAAATCTTCCCCACAAAGTTTGGCTAAACAGACATAATTTAGCATTAAGTTAATGTTAAGAATACCTAGTCCATGTGCTCAGACTATTTAGTCCATAAGTCATAGTTAATGGGCTAAATTTAATACATGTAGCACCATCAAATTCCAGGTAGGTCTAAAATGACTGATGCTCGCATTAAAAATCCATAGGATGCAGGCCAGCTATGTGTGTTGTCTTAGAAAATGCCCTTATGACCATCCAGCTTCCTCTTTTTTTAAATTTTTTTTAGAAGGCATTATCCAGTAAAATGTAGTGTTCCTCATCCCATGCAGACATCACTGACTGCTCTTTCTGAATGGTAGTGTTTGTGTATATACTCTTTGCAGTATTGGAGCTAAAATTATTGTAATTCAAATTTCAAAAGGATTCTTTTCTGCTTAGGTGAACACTTGAGTAATGGCTTGTATTTTATATGTTATCATTCCCATATCTTTTGAAGATTTCTGGGGAAAGGAGATAAAAATAAAACTACTTATAGAATTAACAAATATAGAGGTTCTAATCTGAAATGTTCACTAAGTTTCCATTTGACTTTGAAATCACACATTGGCACTCTACAGATACTCAGTTGATATAACAAAATAAATAAAATGGTACCATTTGCTTTAGAGTTAGAAAACACATATACACGGCAAAATATTTAAATACAACTGACCTGTGTTATTCCTTTTAAAATAATTCTTTATGTTTAAAAAAAAGGAGGGCTTTCTACATGATTATTAGCTTCAGAGCCATTTAAAGTACTTGAAAAGAATTGCATTATTTGAGAATAGGACATAAAAAAAGGACTGTCAGGACTTGGTGAAATTTTTTTAATGACTCCAGTGATTTATAAAACATCCTATCCACTGAAAGCTCAGAGCTGTTTGGTAAGAATGATATTTTAAATTGAAAATTAGATATTTCTCAGGTGATTTTGCCCTTTTGAAAGAAATAGTGAGTTGAAGAAAATCTACCTCCCTTTCAATATTAAATTAAATGTCACCAAAGTCACTAGTACCTTTAGTTTCTTTTCAGAAAATCGAAGTAATTGGAATTGCAAGAACTCTGTAAACTTTAAAAATAAATAAACAAATACTTGAATTTACGTGTGAGATATAAAATTTAAGAGAAAAATGACCATCACAAAAATGTAGTTGGGTAGGCATATATTAAAATGAAATGCTAATTTTTTTGCCCTAAGTTGAACAAACACTTAGTTTAATCTCCTTTATAGTCTATAATTATGGTAAAGCTTTATGAAAAGTGAGGTAGGCAGTATTCTACATGGTTGCCACGATTCCCACCCTCCTGGCGAATGCATCCTGTATAATCTCTTCCTGTTAAATATGGGCAGAGCAGTAATTATGATAAAATATGACTCTTCTGATTTTGTCCCTAATTATTTGCTCACAGGACATGCCCTCTTTTTACTCTCTTACTTCTCTTCTTTAAAATACGGACATTGTAGTGAGCCATTCTTGACTAAGACTGCTGACTAAATGAAGGATTAATACAGGACAATTTTCATTCCCTTCAATATCTTACAATCTGTTGGACCGATAAAATTAAGAACAAAACAAACAACTCAGGTCAGCATGTAATCAAAGTTGTGTAGACATGAATTACAGAACATCAACAATAAGTCATCAGAAAGGTGTTATTAGGTCCATAATACACATACACTAAAGCATCCAAATGAATTGTGTATATTTTAGAAAAATTTCATTAGGAAGACCAAAGCAATGAGTTGTTTAGTTAACCTCAGTTTACCAGACAATTCAATTAGTAGAACATTTTAATTAATTATGGGTTTGTAACAGTATATTTATTTCTTCCACATGCTCAAAGGCATTCGTTGACTAATGTCTCACAATCAGTCAATTCATTTCAATTCAGAGTCATTTATTAGGGAGCTACTCAATGTAGGATTATACCAGAATAAGTAAAGAATCATCCCCATCTACACGAAGTCTATATAGTAGATCCCTGTAGGGAATATTTGCTTCAAAATTGATTTTGGTAAATGGAATAATAATGTTCTCTCTGGATTTTCACTTAAGAAGATGAATTTAACATACTGTGGCAAAAGCTCCTATAAAAGAGAATAGAGAAAGGACATTTGACTCAGGCAAAGCGGTCAAGTAGAAATCTTGGAGATGACATCTGACAATTGAGGCAGAAAATAAAGCAGAAGCAAAAGACATTCCAGTGAGATAAAAATGCATCAGCAAACAGGAAATATGATGGAATCTTTGGGAAAACATATGTAGTTTAGGCTTATTTAGATTCTAATATAAGGCAGAAGGTGCCAAAGATAAGATAGGAAGATAAAGACCAGATAATGAATGGCTTTGTCACATGAGGAGGTGAGATTTCTATGCTGCAATCAATGGAATCTTGGGAAGCACATAAAAGGCGAATGTGGTGGGGGTCGGGGAGTAGTAACAATCTTCCTTAACTATGGTCTTGTTTACACTTTACATTAACAAATGTGATAGCAGTGTACAGCTTTAATTTGATACTGAAAGGTAGTTTTGGTAACCCGTAGGCCTTGTGATAAGGATGAGAATCCATAGGCACTATATTAGAAGAAATTCTGAGAATTTAGGCTATGCTATTTAAATGCATATTCATGATCATAAAAATGAAATTAATAGCAACAGTGAAAATACACATAATTACTAAATGATGAGTTAGTTTAATCTTGCAAATCTAGAAGATTTATGCTATAAAACGTTCATATAGTATATAAAGCATCCACAAGAGCAGTTCCTTCCCATAACTGTGAATGTTCCAGCAAATGCATGTTACGAGCTGTCCTAGATTATACAAAGAACCAGAAGGACAAATCCAGGATGAAGGGCAGAGCGGCTTCAAACTTAATACACTACTCTGTATAGTGAATCATGCACTTTCGCAGACCTGCTAATTCTGTGGGAGCTTATGTTATGCTAGCTTATGTAATTGATCATGCATAAAAGACAAAAATACTGATGGTTCAGCACTCCACAGATCTGTGGGCATTGTATCCTTCTGGATAATTGCATGAGCAAAGAAAAAAAGGACATAGCTAAGACATAGCTTCCTCCTCAGTCTCTCCTTAAACATCAAAAAAAAAAAAAAAAAAAAAAAAGCACAAAAGAATTCCAGTCTTTTGATAAATAAAACTGAAGCTAGAACTAAAGGCCAGAATTTCTCAAGTTTATTTTTATACATTAATCTTATAACTGGAATTATACATTAAGACAAACACATTATTAAATTATTGCATTTAAAAAATTGCAAACTGATTCCATTTAAGTCCTTAAATATTCAGCTCCAATAAAAACATCCAACTACACACACTCAAGATCTGGAACTTATTCTATGTATTTTTATTGTGATTTGGCTTCAATTGCTTCTGACATCTAATGGGAATGTACATGCCCCTAAAGTACACTAAGCATAGTGTTTGGAAATAAAGTGTTGATAAATGCCATATCTGTTTATTTTTGTACATACAGTGTTTGTATAATGCACTCACATTTAAGGAGTTAAAATATTTATAAGTAGAGACATAAATCTGAAATTTTTGATATGCATCAAAAGGTATATTAAAAAGTATGGAATTGTAGATGAAATATATGTAACTAAAAATAATTTACAGATTTTTAGAAAACAGATATAAATGATCCTGAGACTCAGCAGAATTAAGGATGTCAAAAGGAATCATCAATACATAAAATCACATCAAATTTACAGAAGGTTGAGAGTCATCATCTATCACAACAATCATTTTTAAGGCAGTAACAAAACCTAAGGGCAGAGTAGGCATTTCATGTCTCGGTTAGAATTTCACATTGCAGAGAACCCAATGATCCACTTAAACAATTTGATTCCCAAAAATATTAGTCATAATAGTTAATCAACATGGCTCCATTACTAAACAAACACTGTGCTTACCAGTGTGAGTATGCAATCTACAATTTTTTTTTCCAAGAGTTGTATTTAGTGGGTCATTTACGCTAGCTATTCTGACAAAAGAAATTCAAGAAACCTGAGATTTATATTTAGTACTGAACGATCAGTTGTTTTATGGAGGTAGACACATAAAACTAGTTATTTTGAAAGCACAGGTCCATGAAGTCTCTTTTCCAAATTTATGTTTGTAAAGTGTCTTCACGTACTGCAAAACTAGTCTCATCGTACATACGTTTAGGTACTCCAAAAGATTCTCTGCAATAGTGTCAGGATTCAGATAGGTATATATTTAGCAAAATCTTTGTAAATTTACATTGAATTATTCAGTAGGATTTAAAATTTTAAAGTACCAGTACCACTGTATTTTTAAGTAAGATTTTTTCTTAGATTAATGAATTGTTTTTGGGGGGCTGTTTGTTTTGTTGTTGTTGTTGTTGTTGTTTTGCTTTTTTTTGTGATGGACTACAGTTTCTTTTTTCGGATAAGATCATCTAAGAGGATCTGTACTCACAAGAATGTTCAAAACTCCAAGGAAACAAAATGAAACCGAAACAAAACTTCCAACCCCCATTCCATTTGCAGCCATCAGTGATCAGTGACGATTGATACCAAGAATTTTCTTGCCTTGAGGCCTTCATATATATGATTTTGCCTGGTTAACACTGCAGTCTAATCACACAGGCCTTAATTTAGCCATTTCTTCCAAAATGAGAACCAACGTTAATGTCACATGTGCTACATCCTATACTGTAACTTTCCAGCAATTACTATTCTTTTGTAATTTTGTAACATTATTTAATGTCTTTCTTCCCATTATCTGTAAGATCCATGAAGGCAGTAATCTGGCCAATTTGCTCTTCATTGATTGTCTCAGAGTAAACCGTAAATTTAGTAAATAGTAATCTACCAAATAGCTATTTGTTACATGAATAAATAAAAGAAATGTGGAAATCCTTCCACATAAAATAAAGTAAATGTACTTAATACAATGGGAACAAAAAACATAATTTGTATTCAAGCCTCCTATCTTTTTTTTTTTAATTTTTTTTAACGTTTATTTATTTTTGAGACAGAGAGAGACAGAGCATGAACGGGGGAGGGTCAGAGAGAGGGAGACACAGAATCTGAAACAGGCTCCAGGCTCTAAGCTGTCAGCACAGAGCCTGACGCGGGGCTTGAACTCACAGACCGCGAGATCATGACCTGAGCCGAAGTCGGCCGCTTAACCGACTGAGCCACCCAGGCGGCCCAAGCCTCCTATCTTATTAAAAATTCCCTATTTGTCTTTGTGCCCATATAACTATATCATATGTAGTAAGGTTTCATTGGGTAAAATTCATGCTGTGAGAAGGTATTGGGATGGAGAGGTTGGAAGATAAGGTCAGAGATGATTTTTCAAAGTCTGTGTAAAATAGAGAGTCAAGGTTAGCACTGAGATTTTGATCCATGGGCATGTTTTCCATCAACAGAAACAAAAATCCACAGGATTAAGAAAAGACTAAGGAATGTTTTTGAATTTTTTTTAATGTTTATTTATTTTGAGAGAGAGAGACAGGCAGAGTGAGAGCAGGGGAGGGGCAGAGCGAGAGGGAGACACAGAATCCAAAAAGGCTCCAGGCTCTGAGCTGTCAGCACAGGGCCCCACACGGGGTTCGAACTCACAAACCCTGAGATCATGACCGGAGCCAAAGTCAGATGCCCAGCCAACTGAGCCACCCAGGCACCCCGGAATGTTTCAAAACGAGTTTCAATTTAGATTGCTTGGAGAAGGTTGTGTCAGGTTTGTAGGGCATCCTGTGAAAAAATTCTAACATATAATGGGAAATGTGAAGCCATAATTCATGGAATGAAAGAGTGAAAGAGGGAGGGAGGGAAGGAGAAGAGAGAGGGCTGATTTGGTCAAAAGCACAATAGCAGCATATATTCCTGTTGTGTTAGAATCATTCTCCCTGGTTACAAGAGCAGAAAGCTGCAGAGTGACTCTTTTCTTTGGCAAAATCCCTGGGAGGTTGAATGGCTGGGCAGTTTCAGAATAACAGAAAGTAATTCTGGTTTATCAAAATCACATAAAATTGAAAATCTTAGTGGGGGTGGCAAACTTCTTGTGATGTGTCACCTGTATCTACACCATAAAAACACATCAAGTCAGAAGTTAAAAACGAAATTGAGCAGTTGAGATATGGATCAAGAAACTCTACTAAATAAGTGCCTTTTGTAAATACTGAAATTATAAAAATGGAGAAAATGAATAAAATAAAAGCAGTGAGCATGAAGGCTTTAATAAACTCTAGTTTGATTTGGCATGTCATAAATGTCAAAAGGGGCACCAGCCAAAGACATTTTATTACTAAGGCCCTACAGCTCAAATAAAATCTGCTAACTATTGGCCTTTGAATAAGAGTAAAGAGAGGAAAGAAGCGTAAATACAACCCCAGCTATACCAGAGTCATAGATTATTACACAAAAGCTTCCCTTACCTATTATTCTGCAAGTGGAAATATGGGAACAGGAAAGGTCTTTGTTATTTTTCCGTGCTCTGAAGAAAGCCACTGTCTGCAATATGTTCTAGCTTGTTGTTTGTATATATCTTTTAATACCTATGGGGTGTAAAGACTATATAATCCGGAATGGCTAAAGTGGGCATTCCTCTTTCTGTACTTTAAGAAAGTGTTGCTGATTGTTAAGCTTCCCAAGTTAATGAATTGACCTGAGTTAATGCCATTTAATGTGATTTCACTTCTGGACTTGGTAATAAAAAAGTGGAGAAATGAAGGGTTCTGATAAATTTCCATATAAGCGTGACATAGTTTGTATCTCTACTTTCTGTTATAGTGCCTGTGAGTGAAAACAGAGGAAACAATGGAGTGGGTATGTCTCAAGAACAAGATCGCCTCCTTTAGAATTCAGTGCAAGACTCTGTCACGACAATACCAAATGCACTTCTAGCAAATGAGTATTTGACACGAAGAGTAAAAGACAGGGCGAATCACAGTCACCTTCAGCTTCTCTATATGTGAATCTATGTTTTTAGCCATTCCAATAGAACCCAAGTTACTGTTTAGCCTATAGCTATATTCTGCTAAATAATTAGAGAAATATCTTTTTCTTCCTGTTTTTCACATTACTTTCTCCAAAAAGTATTATGTCCATTTAATTGATCAACCTTTACCTAATTATTGCTAAGAATGATAGCATTGTTTCAGACCAGACACAGATTGAGTACTACCATGATTAAAATAATAGAAAAGACTTACAATTTTCTGAACATGGTATTTTGCTGCTTTCCAAATATGCAATATTTATGCATGTTAAGCTTATACTAAAAAAAAAGCAAAATGTATCTTTGTTTCTCCAAAATTGCATTTTTAAGTGTTTCCATTCACTGAATAAATTATCTAACAATGTTAATTCATCTTCCTTTCCAATATTACAATGGATGAACTCCCATCTTCCTTAAATTATGTGATAGACTTCATTTCACTGGAAATGTCTGAACCACATATACAAATGTTTGTAACTATCCTGTTTGAAATTTTGCCATAGAATGTGAAATGGTTATTGCCTAGCTTGAAATGTACTATGTAAGAACTAGAACTTCCTTATGGAAAGTATATGGCCAAAGTTGGTAATCTTAAAATAATATAAGGAGGCAGACAATGTTTTTTGACAAAGAAATATTCATTATCCCTTCCAATCTTTACAATAGTACTATAATATTTTGGGAAGCAACATTGGATTCAATTAACAATATTGATTTTCCTAGATTCCTTTGAAATTTATGGAAATCTATCTAGAAAGTGCAAGAGTTTTAGTAGCCCAGGATCTATAAAAAGAATTTGACAATTAAGCTGATTGATATTTGAAATTAAAACTTAACTTTGCTAAATTTTTTCCTTGTTTTCTTACTATTTAATATAAAAATGAAAAGAATTGTCCCTCTAATCTGAATTGTCCTTCTATCTAAAATGAAAACTTTTCAAAGAGATTTTTTTTGGTAATACCTGAAAACAACAACTTAATATATTTTATCCTTTTGCAGAAATACTGTAAAAAAAATGTGGCATATTAAAATGTGATTGTGACAGTTTCATGATTTAAAAAATAATTAATTCTATTCATATATATTTATATAAATTCTCTCTCTCCCTCACCCCCTCTGTGTGCGTGTGTGTGTGTGTGTGTGTGTGTGTGTGTGTGTGTCTTTCCTGTTCTGCAAATGTATTTGTCCATTTCTTTTTTTAGAGAAATTTATTTTTTGAGAGAGAGAGTGAGCAAATGAGGGAAGGGCAGAGAGAGAGAGGGAGACACAGTATCAGAAGCAGGCTCCAGGCTCTGAGCTGTCAGTACAGAGCCCGAGACAGGGCTCAAACTCACAGACTGCGAGATTGTGACCTGAGCTGAAGTCAGATGCTTAACCAACTGAGCCGCTCAGGCACCCCATATTTGTCCATTTCTATAATAAGACTACATTGTTTTCTTTTCAATGACTTAATATTATATTTTAATATGTGGTAAATCTTATACTCTTTGACTAGTCTATTTGTTTTAACATTTTTAATGGCTATTCTGTAAACTCTGATTTATTTTTTGTATGAAAAAATTAGGATATTTTATTTAATTATGGTGTATTTAATTTGATTGCAGTTATACTAAATTTACATTTAAAAAAAATAAATGCTATATCCTATCCATTCAATAAGAAATTTCTTCATTCCATTAGTTCAGATAACTTAATATTCTATGGTAAGATTATGTTTTATCACTTAGCTGTGGCGACCTTAAATTAAAGTTGTTACTGCGAATTTAATATATTGTGTTGACATTATTTTTTTTAAACTGAGTTGAATCCTCAGCAGCTTTTTTTTTTTTTAAGTTTATTTAATTTTGAGACAGAGAGAGACAGAGCATGAACGGGTGAGGGGCAGAGAGAGAGGAAGACACAGAATCGGAAGCAGGCTCCAGGCTCTGACCCATCAGCCCAGAGCCCGTCGCGGGGCTCGAACTGGACCGCGAGATCGTGACCTGAGCTGAAGTCCGACGCTTAACCGACTGAGCCACCCAGGCGCCCCTGTGTTGACATTATTAATAGAATTCTTTATCCTATCTTCATGAGTAGAGAATTTTAAGTAAATCTTACTTCTTTTTTTTAAGTTTTTTTTTAATGTTTATTTATTTTTTAGAGAGAGAGCATCTCTCTTATGTGATAGACTTTGTTTTACTGGAAATGTCTAAATCACATATACAAATGTCTGTAACGATCTTGTTTGAGAGAGAGGGAGAGAGAATCCGAAGTAGGCTTCAGGCTCTGAGCTGTCAGCACAGAGCCTGATGGGGAGCTCAAACTCATAAACTGTGAGAACATGACTTGAGCCGAAGTAGGATGCTTAACCCACTGAGACACCCAGGTGCTCCAAATCTTACTTTTTAATCTTATCTAGTACACAACTTGCTAAAATCTCTTATTATTAATTCATAGAGTCAGAAGAATGAGTTTCTATTTAGGATCCATTTCTAGACTTGAAATACATTGTTGTTACTGCTATTAATATTATTATTATTATTATTATTATTATCATTTTGCCTTCATAAGAACCTCCCCAAAATGTGAGTCTAACCACCATGAATCCTTAAAATCAACCAACTATATTCACTTTCCTAACAAGGCCTTGCACTGAAGAGAAATTTCTAGTAAGGGAATAAATACTAATCAGGATAAAGATGATAGGAATGGAGAAATTTTAAGGTCCAAATAAAAGAGGAAAAAAGGAAGGAAGAAAATTAGAAGGATACATAACCAAGAGACCTTAGAAAGCAAAAAAAAATTGCCATATATATGAAAACCACAAAAGAGGAAGCTTTGAAAAGACAAATGAGGAGGAACAGAAGCCGGAGGAGGAAATGAAGGAGGAAGGAGGTAGCTATTCTGAATTTGTGCAACCTTCATAAGTTTGGGAAAACTACTTTCACATAATAAATAAATAAATAAATACACACACACACACACACACACACACACACACACACACACATATATGATGTCAGATAACATAAAAATACTGCAGAAAGAAAGGAACAAAAGAGTTTCCCAACAGACAATGAAAGCACATCAGAAAGACAAATGCACGTAACACATTAAAACCATTACCTACCATTTCACCACAATTAATGGTACTTAATAAAATGATAAAAGATAGGAAAAAATAGCAGGTATATAAGTGAAACATACTTAGGGCATTCCCACAAAGTCATGTAAATTGAATAAGAATTACATATTTTTTTCCCAAACAGAAATGAAGAGTAATGAGTAATACAAAAATGAATAAATATATCAGATAATCCCTTAAATGAAAAGTTAATGAAAGAGTAACAGTTTATTTTTTCCCCAAAGAGCACCAGTTTATGAATCAAAATATGGTAGCATGGATGGGTTCCTGGAGCAAAAAGGACATTAGATAAAACCCAAGGGATTCTGAATAGACTATTTTTGTTAATAATATATCAACAGTAGTTCATTAATTTTCATAAATATGCCACACTAATATGTGAATGATAGTAGAAATTATACTCGGGGAGGTGGGGAAGTTTATGGACAGCCTTTACTATCTGCTCGGTTTTTTCTGTAAATCTAAAACTTATCTAAAAAATAAACTTTATTCATAAAAAAACCCCACAATCCTATAGTACTAAAAAGTATATTACAAGTACCTAAAGAAACTAAACTGATGAGTGTTCCAGTTCAGTTACTAACATTAAAAGGAAAATTCCTTGAAATTTTCAAAAGGCTACTATGGGGTTTTCTGTTAACAATTCCAAACTGATCTTTCTTTTTCTTTTTTTTTTTTTTTTATTACTTCTTATAAGTAAAATTTAGAAAACTTACTATTACTGCCACCATGATTTACTTTCTGATAATAGGTATCTCCTAGTAGACCCAATGGAAATTTCCTACATAGCCAATAATTTAACATATCCATAAGGAATAATCCCAAGTATTATGTGAAGTGTTTTCGACACCTGGTATAAAAAGGAAATGAACACTTATGGTCTTTAATCATTTCTTTCACTCTATAATTTTAGGCTCTAGGTATGTACTTAATATTCCCCAACATATTTTGTGGTCTGGAGACAGAATAAAGGAATATAATGCCTGTTTTCCTTTCATCCAATGAACTTTATAATGAAAAAGCATAGAGACCTCCACAATAAATTGCAAATCAGTTTCATTGAAACTAACATATTGATGAACTTACATAACAACATTATTAAACACACTAATAATATTTGTATGTAAACATTTATTTGAGACTTTTTCCTTGACATCTCTGGAAAATAATGATCTCATCTGAGTAGCTAATAGACTTCCTTTTGTTATATAAACCTATATATATATATATATATTTTTTTTTTTTCATCTTAACTTTTATACCAGCAAGCTCAGAACACACCTTTTACCTCAGTTTCTTATGCTGTCCTCCAGGCTTCTTTTTTATAAAGTTGTTTTTTAAGTTTATCTTGGCTCAAGTAATTTTTAGAAATAGATAAGTTAGAAATAAATATACAAGCAAAATGCATAAAGAATTATCAAACTGCAGGATTACTAGATAAACCCTGTATTACACTCACTTCTGGTTCTGGCATAACACTTCAGGTCGGACAAAGTTATCTGCGCTTAGGAAAATGTCCAAATTAGTACAAAAACAGGTCTCTTGAAATTTCCTGTTGCCACTGGAAACCATGCAATGAGAGATTTCAGTATTAAAATGACCTAAAACTGGATCCAATAGCTTAAATAGGACTTCTAGAAGCAAACTGCCCAGGCTATTGCCCACAATTTTGATATGATTCCTTTTCTTCCTTCCTTCCTTCCTTCCTTCCTTCCTTCCTTCCTTCCTTCCTTCCTTCCTTCCTCCCTCCCTCCCTCCCTCCCTCCCTCCCTCTCTCTCTCTCTCTTTCTCTTTCTTTCTTTCTTTCTTTCTTTCTTTCTTTCTTTCTTTCTTTCTTTTCACTTCCTGGGTATGTTTATACATGCCAAAATGAAAGCAATACATCTACAAGGGCACAGCGATGCTCCATGTTCCTATCTAACAGAGCTTGCTGAGGTTTACAGCCAGACTGATGTTCCAGCCGATGTGTACTCCAGAGTAAAACTGGCTAATGATGACCATGAACAGGTGCAGGACTCGAAGTTTTTACTTCTTTTATCATCACTCCTGATTTTATAAATGATGAAGCCCATCAACCCCATTCCTATCCAAATCTCCTGGTAAATTTGGGTATAATAGGACTTCATGAAGACCCAAACATTTTTAACAAAGCTTTGAAGCATCTCAGCACAGGACCTCCAGCTCAGGACGCCCCATCTAGTCGGCCAACAACAAGGAAAAGGTCATTGAGTGATATGATTCCTCTTGAGGATGTAAAATTGCAATGTCTTATTTAGCTTCATTGTCTTAGCCAGTATCTAAGAAAACGTCCACAAATCTTTCTGAATCCTCACAACAGACAAATACAACAACTGATTATTCTGTCTTAAATGTTATTTTTATTTCCATAACCTAATTGACTCTTTTATTAGTCAACTTTATTTGACAGTTCAAGGTTTATTAGAATTTGTAGAAACCTGGAATGTTCCTGCAAAAAAAAAAAAAAAAAAAAAAAAAAGCCTACCCATCCAGATGTAATCTTACTCAGAGTTTTACAAAAGTTTAAATGTTTTTCCATCAAATTGGTAATAGAGTTCTGAAACTTTTTAAGTTGAATTTATATAATCTCAAAGAAAAAAGCTTATTCTGAACACTGTTTTATCCCAAAATTAAAGTCAGAAATGTCCTACTCAAAATCATCTCATCTTAGAAGAATTGAAGTCAAAATGCCTTAAAAGACAGGCAGGGTACATCTATATGAATTTTTCTATATTTCTTTGTGTCAAGTATTGCTGAGTAAATCCATTCATTCTGAAAGGTCTAGCCAAATGAGTTCCACCAAATCAATATGCTGGTAGTAATCCCTAAGTTTCCAAAGATTTCTCAGAACATCTGGTAGAGTAGAAAGCACGTATATGCCAATTTCAATTCATGTACATCCTGGATTAATATCTAAATCTGGGAACTGGTAAATACCTAATCCTCAAATTTAACTGTGTAAAGTCTTTAATGATTAGGGCTTAGCAAACCATTTAACAACAGTTACCCTGAAAATACAAGGGGAAGAAAAAAAAATGAAGAACATTTCCAAAATTCTAAGACCAGTGTCTATTCTTTTTGGAATCCATTTGGACAAAATAATGAATGAATTCAAATGTATCTATATCACCTTTCCCACTTTGTAGAGAAAGAATCCTTTGTGTGAACTTAAAGCCTGCTTATCTTGGATGCTTGATAGTTTTAGCATATCCATTACACAATTAAAGGTACAAGATAAAATGTCTTTAGGACTGATAGCACTTTGAAATAAATTTACTTGAAAGCACTATGCAATATTTTATGAAAACCAATGGGTGGAAAAGTATTCAAGAAACCTGGAGACTGAATATTTCACCCTTGAAATGTGGAGAAGGGGGCAAAGAAACAAGAGACAGGGCTGTTGACTTCAATTTGTTGATAGCTTACAAGTTCAGCTAAACTTAGTTTTCTTCTTTTTGATATTTGTTTATTTACGATCCTGTGATGTGTCCTGTAAAAAGGGGAGTTTTACGTTTCATGTATATGATTATGGAAAATGTCTAAAAGACCTCAGAATAAAGGAAATGTCTACTTAATCCCATCCCTGCCCTTAATTTATACACATGATGCACAGAGATGCAAGGCTAGTGCAAATGAACAAGGTTCTAATTGATTGATTGATTGATTGATTGATTCATTCATTCATTCATTTATTCAGTCAGGTGTTCCATAAATACATGTTCTCAACTCTTATGCATATGAACTAGAAATAAAATGGTGAATTAAAATGACATGTTTCTCACTTTGGTAGAATTTAAGGGAGAAGGTAATTATAATAAAGCAGCCATATGCAAACTATAGACTTAAGATTTCAGTCTGTGCTCATTGGTACAAAGAGAAAGTAGACACTGAGTTTATCAATGTACCTGATTTAGGTCAGGGGGGCCTGGGCAACAAAGTCTTACCGCAAGAAATGAAGTTTTAGCTGACATTTCAGAAACAAAGAAGTTTTATTTTGTTTTGTTTTCTTGTCTCTAAAATAGGTAAAAGTTGAACATGCAGAGGTTTAATGCCAGGATTTCTTTTCAGAATCAGGGGAAATTCAGATGAATTTATTCTGCTGCAATATGGGAAATCTACAGCATTTGTGCACAGAATACACACAGGGTAAATTGCTTTGGGCAAACTGCTACAAGTCCATTAAAGAAGATTTATCTTTCCTTCTTTTCTTCTCCTTTTCTCTTCTTTTACATTTGGTTCCCCATGTAGCCTGGTTCTTAAGACTTTTACCTAATCTCTCAGCTTCAACTGTTATCCCTATGTGGCTGATTCTTAAATCTATGATTTCAGCCCAGACCAGTCTTTGTGATTTCAAAACTTCCTGATGGATGTTTTTATTTGAATATCCTTTTCTTTCCTTAAATATTATACATCTGATGAAAACTTCTCATTTTTCCCTCCATCCTTATCCCAGATGGTTGTCTAATAGTTCTGAGTCTGGAAAATTTAGGATAATATGGGCCCTTCTCATATTCATTCATTCTCTGTCCCCCACCCTCTGTGTATGCATATGTGTGTATGTGTCCACATACCTAGGTGTGTGATTTCCTTGATTTTCATTAAGATTTTCTATCTATGTGTGCCACTGCAATTGATATAATGCAATTTTGGTTCTTAGTTTTGGGTTTTGGTTGACTTTTACATAAATGGAATCATTATCAAGTGTATTCATTTAATATTTAACCAGTCTGTTGGGAATAGCTCTAATTTTTCATTTTCCTTGCAGTATAGAATTGCATGCATATAGCACAACTATCTGATCCATTCTAAAATTGTTGGACATTTCAGTTTATGGATATCACAAATAATATTGTAAAGGTTATTTTTATGTCTCTTAGTGATATGAATGATGAAAATGTCCTTGTCCGTGCAGTCCAAAATGGTAGCCATTCATCATATGTCATATAGGAACATATACTACTTGAAATGTGGTTAATATAACTGAATTTTTAGTTTGATTTTATTTAAATTTAAATTTAAATCGCCACATGGGGCTACTGGATGTTGTAGGGACAGTACAGCTCTATGGCATATACCTAGGAATGGAATTTCCAGACTACGTATTATGTTCGTTTTCAAATTTCCTAGATAATGCCACATAATTTTCCAAACTGGTTGCAAAAATTCTCACAATAATGTAGCAAATTTCCAATTAGTTAACATCTTTGCCAGAATTTGGCTTTGTCAGGTTTTTCCATTTTTCTCAATCTGATCAGTGTAACATAATATTTCACTGAGATTTAGTTTTCATTTTTAGAATTACTAATGAACTGATATGTTTTCAATTGTTATTTACTTTCTTAAGTGTATGCATACTCATGTGTGTGTATAAAACACAGGTTGGATGTTTTTTTTTCTTTTTTTATCTTTCTCTTTGGTTGTTTAGTTTCTTTTTTTTCCCATAAAGGTGATATTCCAATATATTCTAGGTATTAATTCTTTCTTTCCTTCTCTTTTTCTTTATTTTCTTGCTTATTTTCTTTCTTTCCTTCTTTTTTTCTTTCTTTCTTTCTTTTGTTTGTTTCTTTTTTTTTTTTTTTGATAACATATGCTACAAATACCATTTTATTCCTCTCTTTGGATTCTCTCTCCACTCTTCACATGTGTATTTAATGAGTGAAAGTTATTTTTAATATAAGCAAGTATATAAATAAGTTCCTATTAAGTAGATATATGTTTGTACTGAGTTTCTTCAGATCTTTAAAAAGTATAGGTTCCCAGAAACTTAGTCCATGCCATCCCCACGATGCCTCATTTCTCATCTACACTGTTTTCTCTTAATTGTATATTCTCATTACTCCCTGTGTCTCCCTCTCTTTCACTCAAGCTATATCCTCTTTGTCAGCAGGATAAGTTCTGTTAAGCTAACTGAAGCACATGAGGAAATTTTAAAGCCCACAGAACTAGCCTATTATCACACTCAAAGTACGGTATGATCTTCATGGATCTGGGATTTACTAGAACTAAGAGATCCAAGAATTAACTAGTCTTGAACACATTCATTGGTTAATATTATCAGTGAATCTTCTATGGCTACTGTCTGCAACTCTTTTCAAGTGTATGATTCATTCTAGCTCCATGGACTGTCTTCTGAGAGATGGGTTCCTCTAATCAGAAAGTTTATTCAGTCTAAAAAAATAAAAATAAAATAAATAGATAAGTCATGGTCTTAGAATCCTTGAAATTTAATCTCTAGTCTGAGCAGGACAATTATTGTCCCAAAACAGTTGGGATTGTTGCTTGGTAAATAATCCATTTGTCTCCGTCTCCCACTCAGAGTACAGAGTACATCCCTGTACTGTTGATTTGGGGCTTGAATATTTGACTGGCTTTGATTAATGCAATGTTAATACAGGTTTTCCAAACAAAGCTCTTGAATAAGTTTGTGATTTTGTTTTCCGCTATGAGAAGTATATGCCCAAGATAGCCACATCCCCTTCAGTCTGGAGCCCAGAGCAAAACCAGTTGCAGCCTACTGGGAGACAATGGATTACAGTGCAAAGCTGCATAACCCAGTCAAACCAGTCCTAGGTCAACTGAACCACATCAGCAGAATGAAGGATTATATTGTAAACGACTGAGATTTGGAATAGCTTGTTAGTCAATTATTGCTGTTATTACTACAGCAGCAACTAACAGTAATAACACTAATACTAATAACTAATACTGGTTAATTTTAGGTAGCGACTTGACTACACATGAGGTGCTCCTGATCAAACATTTCTGAGTGTGTTTGTGAGGATGTTTCTGGATATAGGCATTTGAATTGGTGACTTAGTAAAATAGATGTCCCTCTCCAATTGGGTGGGTGTCCCCCATTGTTTTGAGAGTCTCAATAGAACAAAAAGCAGAGGAAACTTCCTGCCCTCCTGCTTAAGTTTGTGCTTTTCATCTCATCTTCTTGGCTCTTAGACTGAGATTGAACCATTGTCTCCCCTGGTCTTCAGGACTTTGGACTTGGACTGAATTATATCACTAGCTTTCCTGGGTCTCTAGCTTGCTCAGCAGGCTGTGGGACTTCTCAGCCTCCATAATTGCATGAGCTAATTTGTTGTAATAAATCTCCTTTAATATGTATTGTTATAAATATGTATGTAAATATATTATAAATAAAATATTTATCATATTTTAATACAAGTACACATGTATTATATATTATATATTGTATTATATAATATTATATATAATATATATTATAATGTTATAATAATATATATTATATTATATATAGTATATATATAAATAGGTAGGTATACACCTACTGATATACCTGCTGATTCTATTTCTCTGGTAACATCTGTACAGATGTAGGACAGTTATATCTGATAGTTTTGAGGCCTCTATTATCTATATTCTTTTATCAGATTCATTTGTTCAACCTTTCCTCTTTGAGTACTGGCCTCTCTTCCCCTTAGACCCACATTAATCTATGTATTTGTTCATTATACAGAACTCTTAAAGAAGAAATATCTTTCTTATTTTTTTAGGAGAAGAAAAACACAAGCTGCAATAACACATGAAGTCAAAAAGCGCCTGATAAATTCTTCTGTAATGTAAAATATGAAATCAAAGCAACACAAAATGTCTGTTAGTCAAACAAATCTTATTGCTATAAACTGACTTTGCAGTATATGTCTACAGTGGGAACACTTCAGTCAATCCAAATTTTAACTTAGTTTTGGAACTTGTTATATAGTTGCTGGTTCACCCTGTGCTCTTTAAATCTGAGTTTTGTCAACAACTTCTGTATTTACTGATTGTTGTCTTAGAGATGCTAACCAGAATTCCCAGTCTTCTCTACACAGATCCATTCAGATCTGATATAAATACCAAATGTAACTATCCCAGTCACGTCAGAGAATTTCTTTAGTTGCTTCTCTGCTATTGACTTCCTATCTTAACTTTAAGAAATAGTCTCTCAGTAAATTTTTGGAGAGAATTTCCCTCTAGGGAAACATTTTTGTTTACCCTCTGAGATCTTCCTTTTTCCCTCTGTTAGATTTCTCTGAGCCCAAGAAATCCTCACTGATTTTGTCATGAATAAAATATCTTCCTCTTTCCTTGTTCCACATTTGAAAGCTGTTAGTTCCAGATATATTATTCTGTTCCATTTCTGTTTCCTTTCACATAAGACTAGTTTGGCCTTCAAGTTCTCCAAGTAGTTTCCTGCTTTTCTTCATTTGCTGATACTTTCTGGTTTTCTCACTGACATTTCTAAAGCTGAGTATCTATCGTGCTACAATTTTCTGTTCGTGAGAGGTTGTAAGTAATCGTATTCTACAATAGGACCTTCAGTACCAGAACATATTAGAAGTAATACATGCGTGATGTTTGGCAATTTATTTAATATCTTATGCCTCCAGTGACTCATATGTTAGATGGAGATAATAATAGTATGTGCATACTTCACAGGGTTCTTCTGGGAAATAAATGTGATAGTTTATGTATATCACTTGGAATAGTCAAGACATTTGAAACATTCACTAAAATGTCACTGCTAATATTACTATCCTTATTCAGGTGCTGTGAGGAGTAAATGAGATATTCCATGTAAAACATTTAGCATAAAAACTGGCCCATTATAAGTACTTTATGAATATTAATTCCTATTATTAAAATTAAAAATAATTTGCCTACCATTCAAGGTCTGCAACCATTTCCAGATACCTCTGGCTCTCAAACCCGAGATTCTTCATTAAAAATAATCTCCTTATTTAAAATAACAGACACACACATTGAAATATTACCCTCACCCTCTCAAGTTTGTCTCATAGTATATTATAATTTGAGATCCAAATCACTCCTGCTCTTTTCTTTTTCTTTTGAGATATAACTGACCTATAACATCTTATTAGTTTTATTAGTTTCAGATGTACAACATAATTCAACATTTTTACATATCACAAAATGATCATCGCAATAAGTCTAGTTAGCATCCTTTACCACACATTTTTTTTCCTTGTGAATCATGCTTTCTTCTCACTAATAAAATATAAGGAGGAAAAGAAGATGAAATCCAATAATCCAAACTACTGGCTCTGTTATTGCACAGGCAAATTTCCAATATCCCCTAACCTACAGCGCTTCTTAATAAAATAGGTCAAAGACCACTGAGTGTTAAAGCCTCTTTCTCTACGCATAAAAAGTAGACCATGAGAAGTGGGGCAAAGTTGATCTGCATGGTAGACTCAATCCAGTTAGCCACTATTCAGTGCCTTGGAGTATTGAACATTTGATTAGCATCCAGTTTCTGGCAGGAGAGTTAATGTAATAGAACCCATGACCTTACAAGTCAGTGATCCTATCTGCTGATAAACACACGTCCCAGTTAACACCCTAGATTCTAACCATTCAGATTACACTGCTCCTACTTTGTGGAAGAGTGAGGGGTGAAAAGACTATGATGATGTTCTTTTCAAAACTTTCCTTGTTCAGAATGAAGTAGATTACATTCCTTTTATTTTTATTTCTTATTTATTGTTATTTTTAGGGAGAGACAAAGTGTAAGTGGGAGATAGGGGCAAAGGAAGAGAGAGAAGCTTAAGGAGGTTTCACTGTCAGCATGGAGCCTGACCCAGGGCTCAATCCCATGACCTTGGGATCATGACCTGACTTGAAATCAAGAGTCGAATGGTCAACTGACTGAGCCACCCAGGTGGCTTCTTTTATAACATAGGAGGAAAATAAGCATTCTTCTCAATATTTACCAGGTTATATTATAATCCTTTATTTCTGTAACATATCTCACTATATACTTTATTCTTATGTCTTAGTAATTACTAAAGTATCTGGCCTATAGCAGAGAATCAATAATTGTTGAGGAATAAATAAATATATTGATGTTAAAATAGTCACAGTTTGCTGGAACCTGCTGTGTAAATTAATCAGGTTTTATCTTTTCAATTTCTTTTGTTCAAAAATTATTTTGCATTTTAAAATCTGTGGTAATGAACAAAGACCGTTATGTGGCTCACTGAAATTCTTTTAACTTTTAATCTGCTTATAAGTGAGAAGAGTGGTTTATAACATCATTTAAGAATACTGTGAATTCACATCATTAACACTAAAAAGAGACCACAAGATATTAGATGGTTCATAAAATAATATATATACAAGCATATGCTTTCTGACAAAGCCTTCATATTAGGCTATACCAAACCACATTAATAAGAAATTTGGAAACAGAAAGGAGAATGCTGAAAACATTAGGAGGAGTTTTGTGTCTAAAAAATAGGTGCAGATTCATACACACAAACACAAACAATTCTACTTGACTCCTTATGTTCCATTTAAAGAAACTTCCTTAGACTCAAACTCTGTGAGAGTAAGCATGCTCAGATCAATCTGCTCCGTTCTCATTTTCTTTAAGAAAATCAACCTGCATGCAATAGGCGGCCTGGTCTGCTGTCCACCAGTTTTTTAACGGGTTAGAAAATTTATTTAGTGTCCGTTGAGCCATATATTTCAAACTAATATGTATCACTAATAAAGATGATAATCTCTACTCATGCTTTGTATCTATTAGTTAATTCCAAAACTATGTGAAAAAATTCATGCTTTTTGAAAACTTTTAGTATCTTAAACACATACAAATGTACACACACACATACACATACATATATTCATGTATATTATCTGTTGTATATTGTGGTTGTGTGGTGTATGTGTGTGTGCCTATGCACACAAATACTTCTATTGAATTGATTTTATTATTCCTTAATTATTAAGGTATTCTACATCAAACTAAAATGTTTTTCTTTGGTTTTATAATTTATACTGTGTACTCAAAGCTTCAAAGCTTGCAATCCTGTGGTGTGTGTATGCATGTGTGCGGGTGTGTGTGTGTGTGTGTGTGTGTGTGTGTATTTTATATTCTACAGTATTTTATGCTGAATTCTACTATGATTTCAATTAAGTTGTTTTATTTCAAAGTTTTTCAGAAATATCATATACCTTAATTTTCTAAAACAGGAGAAAAGAAAGCAAAACCTGGGGTCCTAGTGGCGCATTGGTGGTTGCTCTGGCAGGGTACCCATTTTGGTTTTTCTTCCTGAACATGCTCCCAGACTGGTGCTATTCTCCTTGATTGACCCCAGATGAACTTTCAATTTCTTCTATGGTCTCTGCTGCTTGAGCAGATTCTGCTTTACTTATTCTTTCCCGGCACATCTCTTGTTTTTGATACATTATTAATATTAATATTGCATTATAAAAATTCATTGTTCTGTACAGTAGATTAGACATACCAACTAAGATTCTCTTCCAGACAGACATAAAATCTAGCAAAATAGGTTTGTTGCAAGAGCAAAAAACTGAACAAAAGTAGTATTTGTGCAGATAACACTCTCTAAGTAACATAAAGTTGTATCCTCAGCTAAAAGGACTTTCTGCTTGTTTAGTTAAAATATCAAAGTCCTTAAAAAATAAAGTAAAATGAAATAAAATTAATAATCCTGTTAAGGATGGCAAATGCAAAGAGAATGATAACACAGATGATATTTTAATGTTTAAGTGGAAAATTTTATACCCTTCAAGATCTGTAGGTTTATGTGATATTTCCAAGAAAAGTGTGTTTTAAACATTTGGGGAATTTGTATTTAATTTGTAATAATTTAACAAAAAATTGGGCATTTATGTGATATTGTTAGTTTGAAAAAAATTCCTAAGTTTACTCCAATTCCACCTTGATTCCACAGCATTTCATACTGTTTATTCCAGCCTGGATATTAACTTATTGGATGACCTGTAAGAAATTTTTAACCTCTCTGCATATGTCCAAATTAGAAATAATATTAATAATATTATTAGCATGCAATTAAAAATTCATGTCTGGGTATAAGCAACAAATAAGCTTATATTAAGCCACCAGGGGCTGTAAAAATCATTTTACCCCAGCTTTTAAAAAACTCTGTGTTAGGGGGCGCCTGGGTGGCTCAGTCGGTTAAGCGTCCGACTTCAGCTCAGGTCATGATCTCACACTCCATGAGTTCAAGCCCCATGTCGGGCTCTGTGCTGACAGTTCGGAGCTTGGAGCCTGCTTCAGATTCTTTGTCTCCCTCTCTCTCTGCCGCTCCCCTGCTCATGCTCTGTCTCTCTGTGCCTCAGAAATAAATAAAAAACATTAACAAAAATAAAAAATAAACCTTTAAAAAAAAACTCTGTGTTAGGGTACCTGGGTGGTTCAGTCGGTTAAGCATCTGACTCTTTTTTAGGCTCAGGTCGTGATCTTGCAGTTGGTGAGTTTAAGTCCCACATTGGGCTCTGTGCTGGCAGTGTGGAGCCTATTGGGATTCTTTCTCTGTACCTCCCACCCCATCAAAATAAATAAATAAGCATCTAAAAGTTCTGTGTTGATCTCAGGAAAAAATATGTAACGTATAGGAGAAGGATATAGAGCACTACAGAGAAACCAGATACCAATATACTGTAAGTGATGTGAGTGTTTTAACCTCATGCATTGGTTTATGAACATGTAATGATGGCAAAGGAGTAGATCACATGTTGGGTTACTTGAAAAGATTAAGTAGGGGGCGCCTGAGTGGCTTGGTCAGTTGAGCTCTGACTTGGGCTCAAGTCATGATCTCACAGTTTGTGAGTTTGAGCCCCATGTCAGGCTCTGTACTGACAGCTCAGAGCCTGGAGCCTGCTTTGGATTCTGTGTGTGTGTGTGTGTGTGTGTGTGTGTGTGTGTGTGTCTACCCCTCCCCCACTCACTCTCTCTCTCTCTCTCTCTCACACACACACACACACACACACACACAAAGTAAGTAAACAGTAAAAGACATTTAAAAAAAGAAAAAAGAAAGAAAGAAAAGAAAAGAAAAGAAAAGAAAAGAAAAGAAAAGAAAAGAAAAGAAAAAAGGTATGGATTGCCCATGGGATCAACACCTGTAGGAAAGAGAAGAGGCAGAATTTTTTCAGGTGGAGAAACTGAACAATGAGGTCCAATGACAGTCAGCCAACCCCTAGGAGCTCTATGGTTAGAATGGATCTTCAGAGTTATCCTGAGTAGAAGCAAGAGGGACAGACTTTAACTTTTAATGTTTATTAGTTGTGGATACCTCCAGGAAGGCAGTGTGCCTTTGACTAAGGTGGCTCTCCTCACTGAGCCAATTCTTGAAATAGCTAACTGCTGAGGGGTGTTCACCAAGAGCAGGTCCAGAAGCTAGAGAAGAGTCCTTCTAAATAAGAATCTTGGTTTGTTGTACAATGTTCATGACAGGTTGGCTATAAGATGCTAATTCTTTTTTTTCAATGTTTATTTAGTTTTGAGAGAGAGAGAGAGTGCAAGCGGGTGAGGGGCAGAGAGAGACACACAGAATCTGAAACAGGCTCCAGGATCTGAGCTGTTAGCACAGAGCTCAATGTGGGGCTTGGGCTCACGAATGGTGAGATCATTACCTGAGCCGAAATCGGACGCTTAAACAACTAAGCCACCTAGGTGCCCCAAGATGCTAATTCTTTATGAAAATCATATGGAGTGGAATTTCCCATAGTACAAATTAAAATCTTCTTAGGAAATCATAGGAAGAGTATGACTACGTGAATGACAACAATGACTTTTTTAAGTGAAGGTCCTAAAGGACCAAAAATAAACCATAAGTCTTATTTTATCTATAACTCCATGTGAAATATTTCAATATAAAGGGCATATGTGTATGCCCAATATTCATGTAGATATAAAGACATAAATAATGATAAATGGATACAGATACAAATCATTGCCATACTGGTCTGATCTGATATTTTAAAGGACCTAGCTACAAATTCTACTCAAGATATAAATACTGGAACTCCCTTTATAAACAGTCAACATTAAAGAGCTTGTAAATTAACACAATGATAATTAGAAATGATTTTTCATTTGCAAAATAAGCAGTAGTAATATCATTCAGATAATAGAGAAATACTAGTAGAAATTTCCATTCTGATAAGAAAAGTGAAAAGAATCTAGTGTACCTGACAGTCGACTTCAGAATGGAGTCCAAGGCTTATGACCCCACCCCTCCTTTGTTCAAATAATAGATAATTCTGTCCTCTGATACTCTCCAAAAGATAGCTGAATCCTGAAAAGAGACCTTCTAGGCAAAGCACTTAGTTGATTGTCTAAAAGGCAGAGAATGGAGGTTTCACCAGGTTTGCAGTAAAGGTTGTACGGATATGTCTAGGTCTTCATGTATGCACACATGCTTGCTTAAAAATCTGACAAAGTTTGATTTGAGACTTTTTATTATAACATACCTTGTGGTAGCAAGTTTTTTTGAAGAGAAAACATTCAGCTCCAACTCATGGGAAGCTACGAAAGGTTATCCAAATAGTCTCATAAATCTGAAAATCAAATTAGTTTAGGTCAGTTTGGAGTGCAAACTAACAAACAAATCAGATTGTTAACAGACTGAGTTAATATTTGAATACTAAAATGTAGAGTTGTGTTTTTTTTTTTTTATGGAAGAATTGATATCAGAACTTCCGTTATACACACTGACAGAAATCACAAAGCTGTGTATTACTGTCTTCCAATGAAGAATTTAAGGGACAGTTACAGCAAAGTTAAGCCACACACGCACACATACACACGCACACGCACACACACACACAATGGTTGGTGAAAAATAAGTGAAACAACCTGAATTCAAACTGTGGCTAAAGACTGATGCCATTTTTTTTATAAAACATGGGGGGGAAGTGCTCATGTGTTTCTACTGAATAGAAATATCTATGGAAAAGGAAATATCAGAATAATAATGGAGGTTATATTTCAGGGATAGGATTACAACTGTTTCTTTTATTCTTGTTTTCATGCTTTTTATTTCAGAGTTTTCTTAGATGAGTAAGGATGACTTGTGTATTTTGTAAAAGTTATTGAATTTGAACTGAATAATATATCTGAATTTGTTTTATTAATTAAACCATTGCCATCTCTTGGTCTCTCCCACTGACTTCACTAACATTCTTATAGTTCTTCTAGACCTCTTCTAAAATTCTTCAGCTGTGTTCTAAAAGCTAATCACATTCATTTCCAAGCCTCACGTCCACTTTAATTAATCATCTCCTACTCTTTCATATGAACCCCTTATCAAAGCTGATCAACCCCTCTAGTTTCTTTTCCCATCTTGCCTCCAATCTATATAAAACTGTAATTCTTTAAAGCACACCAGTCAGGTTTATTCCATTGTTCAAGGGGTACAAAAAACTACACGTCAAATCATTCATGGTAAATTTGAGAATATTTACACCTGCAACTTTCTCTATTATTTTCATACTCTGGAAAAAAGAAGTTGGAAAGTTTCTGTATGTTTTATTTCAGGGAAAGTGAGAGTATTATTTAAAACTACATGGTTGACTTTTCTCGCCTTTACTCTTTTTTTTTTTTTTTTTTTTATAGAAGAGTAAACTGAAAGTCAAAGAAATTATCTTATTTACTCATGTAGTGCTGGCCAAAAGCAGATTTTCTACTAAAATATTTATTGCCAATACTAAAATATACATTTTCATCTGGCATCCCAAATACAAGATGTTACAAGACAGTAAATCTAGATGTTAACAACATACAAGTATTTAATTAATTCAGGGCCAAACTATAAGACATTAATTAACAAAACAAATATTGAAAGTCATGTCCATTTTTGTAACCTCTCTCTGTAGCATTTTTGGCCATAATGGGTTTATTTAATTTCAGAGGCCATGTCTTGTTCCTCTTTTGTACCTATTTAGCACAATACCTAGTATATTTTTGTTCAATAAAAGATCTGGGAAATATTGAAAAATTGAGGAAATGAAAAAATGAATGAATCAATGAATGGATGGATGTTCAAAACTATATAGTGTATCATATATTCAGGTGTGTAATTGATTTGTATGACTCTTTAAAATTTTTTTTTTAATGTTTATTTATTTTTGAGAAAGAGAGGGCGGGAGGGGCAGAGAGAGAGACAGAGACAGAGGATCTTAAGCAGGATCTGCACTGACAGCAGAGAGTCAGATGCGAAGCTTGAACCCCCAAACCATAAGATCTCAACTTGAGTCAAAGATGGACGCATAACGGACCCACAGAGCCACCAGGGTGCCCCTGATTTCTATAACTCTATCTTTTTAGGTGCTATGCTGACATCAAATTTCAAGGTATTTCTCAAATTAAGATACATCACAGAATTCTAATTACATTTATATTTGGTCTAAGAAAAAGAAAGTTAAATGAATAATGAGGATTATTTTTTCATCTTTCTTCCTATGTCATGAACGCAGCTGTTACTGTGTTTAATTATATATCTGCTTGGTGTTCCTTATTCAGGAGTCTGAACACTGAATAACATGTGTGGTTCTAATGCATGCTTTATTTCTCATGATGTCCCCCTTTAATTAGAATCCCTAAGGGTAATAATGACAAACAACAGAACACTGTTTGAAAGAAGAGATTTTATCTGAGACAAAATGACAACTGGCATGTATTTCTAAATGGGAAAAAATAATTGAAAGAATAATGGTTGATAGAACATGTAGAACACATTTGAAGTGTTAATGTGTTCACATTGATAAACTACCATTTTTTTTTTGCTTTAGAGTATCCTACTTGAGAACCTGTTGATGTGAATTGAGAGATAAAATACAAAAGTATCAATGGAGAGATGCTTTATAATATTAATACAAAATTAGATTTTTTGAATTTAGAAAAGCTCACCCACATAGATTTTGTTTAAATATGTTTATCACTGCAAACAATATTTGGAACAAAATATGTGAAGCAGTAAGTATTCTACGTAGACACAGCCAACTAATTTACACTAATCATGAAAATTTTTAATAATTCTAAAAAAATACAGGCAACGTTTTTCCTTCCATTTCTAGAAATCACATTTTTTCCTGTATTTCAAGAATATCCAAAATACTATAGGATGGTAAGTAAGAATTGTATTATCAGTGCATAGTAATCTCATTTTTTACCAAAATACTTGCATCATTTTAAGTATTTATGAGGACAATTATTTTATTTTGATTTTTATTGTGTGAATCACCTCAAAGTTACAGGCCACGCAAATCAGTTACATGAATAAACTAGTAAATCCAGCATGTTTAGCTACATTATGAATAAAGTATTCCAACTCTTCTTAAGTTATTATTAGGTGTTATTCATTTTAACATCACTTAGAAGAGAAATGCATCGTTTTAGAAAGTAGAATAGAAAAAGACGGATGGAGAAAAAAAATCATTCCAAATACCTATACAAATCATGGTTATATGTAATTTCATTCTGTTTTACTTGCTTTATTATCTTTACCTTCGGACTTTAAGTGGCTACATGTACAACGGAAGGATGCTTCAAATTGTGGTTGATTATAATGGTCAACTATCTGCTCTATCTACAGTAATGTTTCTCTAGTGGGGAGCAGTAAATATTACATCCCTCTTGTTACACATATCACCACTGTCTGTACTACAATTCCCATTTATAATCTCTTAAGTTCATTGCACAGAACACCACTGCCTCGGATATCCTACAGCATTCAGCCTAAGGTTCCTCATACATTGGAGCTCAGAAAATATTGAATACCTGATTGACAAAATAAAATAATGTGCCATATTTTCACGGAGTTTTTGTTTTTATTTATTTATTCATGTAATTGTATTTGCAGAGAAGGAGAAGCAATACTATAAACTCTGAAAAGAAACTCTTTCCCCTTCTTGTCATAAATTTTATCTTTCAGTCCTTTCGGAGAATTTATGCATTGGAACACATCAAGTTATCACTTCTCCAGCATACTGTGTGAATTTATATTCCAAACTCTATATTTATTCCTCAGGAGGCATACTATTAATTACATAAAAGATTCTATAACCCTCCCCAACACTTTGAGGTACCAGATCTTTCACAAAAGAGGAAAGACCACACTGAGAGATACTAAAGCTTCGTGCTAATAAGGATTAGTTTTAGCAGAGACTTTTTATTGTTCTCTTGTTCTAAACCACCCTCAAATGCAAGCAGTAGAAAAGTACAAAGGCCAGAAACATTCAGAATAAGGAATGATGGTCAATCCACTAAAAAGGCAATATTTTAAGTCTAAGCCAGTGAAAGCGGATTATGTGAAGAAATGTAACCAAGTAGCAACTGCATATCAACTGAGATAGTTCTCATGAAGCAGATCGATAGACGCCTTCAATTTTCCAGCTTGTTAAGCTCTGTTACTAAGGGTAATTTATTTAAATTCCTTAAAACTCAATTTCTTCTGTAGAATGGGATAAGTGGTAATAGTTGCTTCTTAGAGTTCTTGTTTGTCTTTATAGAATTGCATGAAGTAATGCATTATAACGTAGTACTCATTACCAAAATAGTGTTTATTAAATAAAATCATTAGAATTATGAAGTCTCAGTAGCCTGAATTTTAAATCAAGTACAAACACAAACCTTGAGGATATCGTTTGAAGATTTCAATCATCAGGCAGACATGATTGAATCTATGCTATGGTGGGAAAAATATGGGAAGTGACATAAAAACTGAAACGGGAATCAAAAAATCATGTTGTAGTCCTAGATCTGATTATAATCAGATCGCTAACTTTGTGACCTTGAGCTAAGCTACTGAATGTTTCTGGACCTCATGTTTCCCAACTTAAAAAAGAGAAGATTGGCCTAGATGGTTTCTGAGGACATAAACACTTTCCAAATGCTAGGCTTTATAAACATCATTCTTGGATCATTTTCCCATGATGTCACTTGATACAATCACAGGATTGTGCTGGTCCCACAAATCCAAGAGGAGTGTACATAATCTGTAAGCTTGTGAGTAGGTTAGAACACAAGCAGAATGCTAAGTCTCCTGCAAACTCCTCAGAGTATTCATAAATCTGAATTCCCTGGGCCAGTTAACATTGGTAAGGTTCATTCTGCTCTCTGCTTTCACATTGCTTTTTAATTCTCTCATCAAAAGAACCATTCTTCCTTGCCATGGAGAAGAGATGAGGTTCAATAATATTCCTTTATAATGGCTTTCCTTTCTCCAACAGAAAAAGCCTGGAATTTCAGCAAGAATAGCAGTTTGTGGAAAATTGTTTCTGTAAATATAAATATCTGGGGGAGAGAAACTTAATTATTTGCCCTTTACTGTGTTAAAAAAAAAAAAAAATTAAAACTGTGGTCTTTGTAACTTCTCACAAGAACCTTAAAGCCGTTTCCAGAAACAAAAAGAATGAGTAACATAAGATAGGTGCTCTATAATCATTTTAAGATGAAAAAAGGGGATGTAAATTGCTTAATAAATTCTTATCTACATGTATACATTTTAAGGTTTTTTTTTTTTTAAAGTATGTCTATCCACATTATGTTAGTTTGACCCAGATATTGAGCAACAGGAGTATGTTAAGCTTACTTCTACTGGTCTGAGCTTTTTATTTTAAAACTATGCAGGAAAGAAAAAAAATGCAGGAAAAATCTTCCACAAATAAAATAAAAGCATTAAGATGAAATGCAAAGACATTTATGATACTACGTCAGGTCTAACAGCACCAAAATATCTAAAGACTCAATTCATGCAATATGGCTGCTATGGTATCTACTGCATGTTTCTCATGTTCTTATGTTGGTTTTGTTTTGTTTTTACCTTATCTCCTTTCCTCTCACACTTCTTTTTATTTTTGGTTTCTACTGTGAAATGATTTGCTCTGAATACTTTTTCTATGTAGCGCTTGGGTTTTGCTCTACTCAACTTCCTGAAAAAATTCCTTGTATGTCTTATGTTAATCAAACCCCAGACGAGAGATTCGATTGGATAGATTAACAGAGTTTCCAAATCAGTCTTTCTCATAAAGCCACTGGCCTTCTTTTTATTTAATGTGACTTTTGGTCAGGCAACAATCTATAGTACAATCAAATCTGAGGAAATCCTTCTGGGAATCAAATCCAAGGCATGGAAACCCACATTTAAGGAACTGCATCTGAGCCCTTGACCCAAAAGGGAGCCACAGGTGCAACAAGAATGTAGAAGACCATTCATCATACACTACTAACACAGAATCTATTTTTTAATAAGAAAAGTACTAATGATTACTTTTAAAATATCTATGTGAACGTGCATACAACATACATACAAACATATATACTATGAACATTTATTTATATATTTAAGATGATGACAATTGTTGATGACATATATTTGCACTTGATCCATTGATAACACTGTGTATTTTATCAATAAACAGATAGTTGGACAGATAGAATGAATAAGGAATAAAATAAGATAGCAGTGTTCTTAAAAATCCCCAATGTTACTTAGTTTTCTATACTCACATACATATCATTATCTTCAACAGATAATTCTTAGAAAGCTAAACTTGAGGTGTTTTGTTTTTTTTTCTTTTCCTTAGGGTGTGACTTTAATTTCATTTATTCACTAACTGGTTTCAAAAGTCATCACCACGTTGATCAGTCACTATGGTGAAATGTTGTAGTGCTTTATGTGCCAAAGGGTAATATATCACTTTTTAAATTAAAGCATACATTTCTACAAGTACCTAAAAATACGCCCACAAATACACTATCAAGGGCAAAATAAATTCTTAGCAATTGCTTATTAAGTAAGAGTTGTCTGTCTTACTCATCTTCATAAAAAATATGCCCCTTCTTTCTACCGGCCTCATAACAAGTTTTTTTTTTTTAAACAAGATTAATCAACACCATTTATGCAATTGAACAAATCAGCAATGATATTAATCCAACCTTTCAAGAATATTGCCTAAACTACTGAATCAACCAAAATTTATTTAAGCTACCTATTTAAAATGTCCCAGCCATTGGTTAGTAAATAGCTTACCAGTTCTAACTTTGGTGTCTCCCCTCTGATTGCCATGATAGTATCTGTAGAAATGCTACTTGTTCTGTTTGCTTTGTTTGTAAATACTTAGAAGCCCAAAAGATCACTGTATTTTCTGTTATTTCTATCAACCAAATGTTAAGACAGCTATAATACACTAAGAATGGCTTCTATGTAAAGCATCACCATTTAACTAAGTGTTGTTTTTAATTATGTGAAATAAAGTTTTAAAAACATACTCATTTCCATGATTGAGGCCTAAATAAAAGATATATTTAGTTGACGTGATTAATAGATGAAACTGGTAAACTTCTGAATTCATAAAATTTGGGTTTCATCTTGGTTTCAGCTACTCAACAAAAAACTATGTGTGTTTGGACAATTTGCTTAACGTTTTGGGTGCCTCCACATCCTCATGAGTGAATTTGGATAACAATAACATTCATTGTGATAATGTTTGCAACATGCGTTGTGCAATTCTTGGTAGTTCCTTAATTACTGTAAGCTCTTACAGCATCAAAGAGATCAGACAAGAGGAATGACGCTTATTTTGCTGCCCATTTCCCAGGCTTCATCCGTGGTGGCCTTTTTCCCTAACCCACTGCAAGTGTCCTCCTCTACTGCTAAGATGTAAGTAGAGAGAGTCCAAAGCTAAAAAAGTAGGGTAATCATACAAGTGTCACCTTTAACTAGGGAGAGGAGGCAATAAAACATATTATTATTAAACAGAAGTTTTAGTGTGCAGAGCAGACTCTCAGGCCACTTTTATTCTACAGGAAAAAACTTAAGCACTCAGTTACATAGAGGCGTTCAAAAGTCCCCATAGCCCGGCTTTACGGCTTGTTAATATTTTCCAACATGAGTGGTCAATTGAGGAAAGTGCAAATTAATATGCTGCCTTTAATTTTAATATGAATGCAGTGATGGGATGCAGGCGTTTGCTCAAGCCAGCTTGTAGTAAGCAGCTTGCAAGAGCCGATTTGTAAATATTCAGAAAATGTGTAAACAAGTTTTTAGACATAGTTATGTTTAAAAATTAAAGTATGTATCACAGCTCTGTAAATTAGATTTTTAAGTGTTTTAGATACTTGAAACTCGTGACGCCCCATTTATTTTACATTTTTCCCTTACTTGTGCTCTTGTCTTTATACCTCTTGCGTGTCCGTAATGGTATGTTGCTGCCCAACTCTTTCCAGCCCTGTGTTAGGTCACCCACATCTCACTGGAAGCTTAAAATTGGCAATAATAGAAATATATACACCAAGGAAATCTGCAAACATTACAACTTAGGATGTGTAATTGTTTTTTAATTGTGTAAACTTAAAAAAGTGGTGAGTGTTAACAATGGAGAGTAAACGAGTACTGTATCTTTGACCATTAACATTATGAATACATTCCCCCCATGGTGACTGGTCAATGCAGAATCCTATAAAACTTGGCCTTCAAGGCTTTATTTGCATCTAACTCTGAAAGGTCATCCTTGTTCCACGGCTACTTATGACATTGGCTAAAGTTTCTGTTGCAAAAGCATCACAGTTCTACTTGTCCTGTCAATATCTGCTTCTCTCATTCTTTTAGGGATGTTGTTCCCAAGAATTTTCCAAGTAAGTTTACTGTATACAAACCCCTGAGCATGTCTCCTGAGAAACTCACAGCAAGAGAGTTGGTATCTGGAATGATTTGAGGAAGCAAGTTATAATATGGGATTTTGCAGAAGGTTGACAATGAGGACACGGTCTTTGATGGCATGTGGAATATGGATAGCTCCAGGTATGTTGTCACGGTCCAGAGGTTAAAGTTGCAACTGGGGGGGGCGCCTGGGTGGCTCAGTCGGTTAAGTGGCCGACTTCGGCTCAGGTCATGATTTCGCAGTCCGTGAGTTCGAGCCCCACGTCGGGCTCTGTGCTGACAGCTCAGAGCCTGGAGCCTGTTTCGGATTCTGTGTCTCCCTCTCTCTGACCCTCCCCCGTTCATGCTCTGTCTCTCTCTGTCTCAAAAATAAATAAACGTTAAAAAAAATAAAAAAAAAATTAAAAAAAATTAAAAAAAAAGTTGCAACTGGGGACAAAATAGGGTGAGACACCAGTGTAAGTGTATGAATTGTCAGGTGTAGTATCTCAGGACACTGAAAGGTCCAAGAGAACTAGTGATTGTATAGACTATGCAACTATATGCCTGTTGATGGACTCATTCAAGAAAATGAAAGATGGAAGGTAAGTAATCACCAGTTCATGGCAAAATGTAAAAAACAGAGGGAGTAACTAGTAGCATATAAAGAGATAATCCTCTCCTTCAGCAAGAGGGCAGAACAAAAATAAGAAGCAGTCCTAGGATTTAGTTTAAAAGGGTAGCAAGTGTCAGAGCAGTTTAAATTCTCAAATCCAGCAAAATGTTAATGCCAAGCTTAATGTTTTATAAGAAAAAGTGAAAACTGTCCAAGTTGCAATAGGGGCATGCAGATAGATGCAGTGAAAAATCATGAATCCTTTGATTCTTTGGAAATACTTTGGGTCTACCAAAGTGGCCAAGTCCTCTATATCAGTGCACCACCCCCGCCCCAAATTTAAAGACAATACAAAATCTCTATTTTAAAACAAAACTGCACTACTTCACTCCCACCTGCCCTCCTGGCCACCGAAGAAGGAACTGGGATCAAGACACTATCGAATCTGGCTGAGAAAGTGTTCAGGCTGATGAAAGAAGAAAGAGGCTCTACACTGAAGAAGCAGCAGGACCTAGCCAAAATGTTCTGGCAAAAGCGAGGGGACCACAAATCAGATTGGATCTTGAGGATGCTGGGAAATAGTATAAAATTGGATAAATTCTTTATATGGCAGCACTCTCTTATCACACAGGATTTAACACCCCAACAAGGGTTTGGGGAGCGATACTAACATCCTGCTAGGAGGACTTTTGAAATCTTGGAGAAACAAATTTCCACAGTAAAATTGATAAGCCAGAAATGCATAGCAGATGGTAGAAGAAAGAATCATAAGAATCAGATAAGTAGGGTTATTAGAATAAATATACTAACAAAACCCATCCAACTACTCTTTTTGATGGGATGATGCAGTGGGTATTCTGTTCACTAAAGCAATAGGATGCAGTGTTGAAAAGAAAGCTACCCTCTCTTACATGTTTGTTACCCTTTTTAAAATTGTTCCATAGTTCCTGGATATTCTTTTTAGTATTATTTTTATTTTTCTCTCTTGGCATTTTAGTTTGAGGGAGTTTCTATTGATTTATCTTTAGGCTCCTTGATTCTTTTCTTCTCTATGTCCAGTCTACTGATATACTTATCAAAAGCATTCTTCATTTCTGTTGAGGTATTTTTTTTTTTAGTTATCTCATTTGCTTTTGAATTTTCACTCAGAATCTCTAGCTCTTTGCTTACGTCGCCAGTTTGTTCTCGCACATTGCCATTTTTTCCTTTAGATCCTGTTAGCATAGATCATAGTTGTTTTAAAATCCTATCTGATAATTCCACAATCTCTCATAGTTAATCTATTTCTGATACTTACTTTGCTTCTTCAAACTCTATTTTTCTTCCTTGCTTTTTAGCATTACTTACAATTTTTTGTTGAAAATCACCCATGATGTATTAGACGATGCGAATGGAGAACTAAAGGAAAACTGTGCTCCTCTGTGTGTCACCTACTTTTGATACTATGGTACCACACTTCTGACACCAGATGCGCAAGTTTTCTAAATACCAAACAATTCTGCAACATCACAGGGATGCCCTCCAATTTACTTAATTATGACACTATCTGGAATAGTGTCAGTCCCACAGCACTCCCTGTTCCCAACCCCACACTGCAGAAGCCAATCACGAATACAGAATGCAGATGGTAATCTATGCTTCAGACTGACCAGAGTTTCCCACAACCCCCTCCTTGGACTTGATTGATTTGTACAGTGGCTAGTAGAACTCCGGAAAACAATTTACTTGTTACTTACTGGATCCTTGGTGTATTACAAAAGATTGTAGAGGATTCAAAAGATGAGCCATATGAGGAGATACCTAGGGCAAGTTATGGGGTGAGAAGCATTCAACTCCCATATCCTTTTCTGGCATGCCACCCTCTCCTCATTTCCACATGTTCATCAACCCAGAAGCTCTCTGAAGCTTTCCTTTTGGAGTTTTAAGGAGGCTTCATTGCTAAGCATGCTTGATTAATTCATTAGTGGTTGGTGATTGATTCAACCTCTAACCGTTCTCCCCTCCACTGAGGTTACAGGGTGAACTTGATTGAATTCTGGAGGAATCAGCCCCCATTCTGAGGGGCTTTCTTCTGGAGCTATTTGATGACCGTGTGTGTGTGTGTGTGTGTGTGTGTGTGTGTGTAAAGAAAACAAGATCTGTCATTGTTTTTATTACTTGGGAAACTCCAAGTGTTTTAGGAGCTCTGTGTCAGAAATGAAGGCAATCAATGACCAGATGTCTATATCTATATCTATATCTATATCTATATCTATATCTATATCTATATCTATATCATCTTTCTTATTATAAGTTGCAATATCACTAGAGGTAAATAGGCATTTACTGTGAGGTTTTATATTGATATGAAGAAGATTTCCACTGTGTTTACTGTTTGCTGTAGCTATAGGTGACAGAAGTTTCAATTTCCTCTAGTGTCCTTGTTTATGTTGACTTTGTGCTTCTCTATGCACTACTCCACTGAGAGATTTTTGCACCTTGCTGCTATTTCTGTTGTATTTCCAGCTATTGTACCAGAGCCCTGTTGTCTCATTGTTAAAGTTTGAAGAAATTGAAACTTCCTCTAATCTTGCCATTAAATGTGAGTATGTATTTTAGTTAGTGAGTCTGGGTCCCTGAGATGTGAACTGCACAATGGTATTTTAACCTCCTTTCTCCCCCTCATCTGCTTAGATGAGGTAGAAAAACTAGTTAGGGCTAGAGTATGAAAAATGGCTTTCCCTCAGGTGGGATAAGCTCCAGTAACATGTTTCTGGAGAGTGGGTCTTTGTTGTTTTTGTTGTTTAATGTTTATTCTCTTTTGAAAGGGAGAGACAGAGCGCAAGCGGGGGAGGGGCAAAATCCAAAGCAGGCTTCAGGTTCCAAGCTGTCAGCACAGAGCCTGAGGCAGGGCTGGAACTCATGAAATGTGAAATCGGACCTGTGCCAAAATCGGACACTCAATCGACTGAGCCGCCCAGGCATGAGAGTGGGCCTTTGTTTTGGAAAATGTTCTGAATTTACTTGACAGCTATTACTCTACCTTTCCCCTGTGATCCCAAGACTTGATCTTTCTTGGCTCCTCACTCTCAGGACTTGGTGAGGTTTCTGGATGTAAAACCTGCAGAAGTGTGGGAGGTCCTCTGAAACTTGAGCCCCAGAAGTTTCCCAGTCTTCTGTTGGTCCACATCCTGCCTCCAGCAATTCATCCAGATTGCCATTTAATTGTCCATACCAATTTATGGCTCTAGAGGCTTCTTCTGGTAAGCAGATCTCATCTGTGAGAATCTTTGGATTCACATCTCTCTACAGATTTCAGGGTGACATTTTGCCCTGTGACTTTTTCTCTGATGTCTTAGAGAAGGTCATCGATTTTGACTTTGTTCAGCACTTATCGTAAAGATGGGACTGATGACTACTACACATTTCACACTTTGGAGCTGAAACCAGAAGTCTTTTCATACCCTTTTAATAACACTCTGGTTAAGAGCTGAAGTGGTAAGTCTTTCCTGTTTTCTTAATTATGTTCATCTTCTTCGCACTCATCAGTGTCCCATTATATAACATCCTTGTATGCTACGTAGGTATAACTTTTCAGATATGGTGTTCTTCTGGACCGCATTTCTCAAAAGGAAGATAGTAAATATTTCCTTTCCCTGGTTAGCCTGGTCACAGGGATATGTTCTAGGAGTGACCAATAGGATGTTCCTGTGAGGTATTATGAATCTAGAGGCAGTGATTCAAATACTCAGGAAGGACAGAAAAATTGCATGGCCCTTGTAGAAAGATTGTGTTTGGAATAAAGTGGAGAAAAATTAATATCTGCACTGTAGGCAAGGGCCTAACAGTAACTTTGAGTTGACCTCTTTTTTTTTTTTTTTTTTTTTTTGGTTGCAGGCCACTTTCCCTTAGGTCTTGACTATTTTTGAAGTTTGTGAATCTTCAAACTTGCTCTTGTCTTTCCAACAAGTTCATTCTCTTCTTAAGCTAATCAGGGTTTATTTTTCTTGCATACAACCCTGAAAATTGACTGACATAGCAAACCTCCATTCAAAACATTAACATTATTTCTTTACATTTGCCTATTGAAAACATAGAACCCATGATAATGATATCTTCATTATGACATCATAGTTGTCTTCTCTTTTTTTACCTTTTACTTTTCTGATATGAATAATAAAATACCTAAAACCTACTATTTACTGAGTACAAAGCACTATGATTTAGTGGAAGTTAATTCACAAATTAGGTGATTCATTATTCACCCTGTCTCTAATAGGAGAGTTTTTTACTACTAAAAGTACTGGAACTTATAACTACTTATAACTACAATTAGCTACTAAAATATTCACTAACATAATAAATCCATCAGTGAAATATGATCTTGTAAAATAAAGTATATTGATATTCATTTCAAGGCAAAGCTATTTCTTGTGAGGTTAATTTCATATCTACCATAGACACACAAAGTTTAACTGTTCTATATATATATTACACAAATGTAAGATACTTAATTGATAGGTTCAAAAAGAGCAGAAATTAATGAAAGAAGAAAACATCTTGAACAAAAATCCCTGCACTTTAGTTAAAATACATTTATTCTATTAAAGTTTTACATTATTTCTATCTGAGTGAAGTGGAATATATATTGAACACTTAGTGATATTTAGCATAAAATAAAGAAATGAAAATCATGAAGTAATGTCAAAGGGCAATGTTTTTTTAAAATAAAATATCCATGAGCACTATTTTACAAACCACAATTTATTAATTATTAGGTTTTACATGCAGCTTAAAGTTACCTGTGAGCTGAATTAATTCATAGTAACTGAGATTACTTGAAAAGATCTAGGGAGACAGTGAGAAAATAACTAGGGTTATATGGAAAAAAGGTGCTTTGTCATAGATGTTCTATTAAACTGAAACATTCAAATGTATGCTAAGTGATGAGTGATTTTTTTTTTTTTTTAGTTTCTTAAGGCACTCTTTACTATGCCATCCTATATTGATTTTCAGTGCAAACATACTCACACATATTTGTAATATAGTTGTATGCTTAAATCCATATATATATGAATACATGGAATTTATATAAATACATATATTTATACAATATAAGTATATTCATTTATCATATACATATATAAGTATATATTCCATTCATTTATTCATTTTTAAAAGTGTAATTTCTTATATAATTTGACCACCCAATGAGATTATCAAATGAAGTTAGAAATGATTCGGTAACATACATTCAATAGTGAGATATGACATCATATGTCACTAATTCTTGATTTAAAAGGAAAAAGATTTAGAGTCAACTGGAAATTAGAATGAAGTTAAACTAAACAGCAATCGTGCAAAATGATGCAGGGTCATTTTGAAGACCAGAGAATTGGCTAAAATTAAAATTCACAGTCATGTGAAGCATTTCTGCAAAGTTAGTTGAGCTGGCTTCAGTGTTAAGAAATCTTCTTTAGAACAGGTAAATCTTCAAATAATCTTGCTATTAGTGTTCTGATGCAGGTAGCTCTTAAGTTGTTTTTGGTGGTGGTGGTGATGGTGTGTAAATAAGTAGGGAAACTTGACAGAGAAAGTGAAGTTATTGGAAAAATAGTTACTGGTTGTTGCATCTCCAAATTCATGACATATGAAAGATCACAGATGCTATATGTATTTTTGTATATTTTTGTTAATCATCAAATTCATAACCTTCAGTCAAAACGGTTTATTTCAAACAAAATAATTAAGGCTTTTGCAGTTTTAAATTTAAGCCAATGCCATATCTAATTTAATATTTAATTTCATTTAATTTCCCTTGTTTTCCAACCCATCAACATATCTTTCCAGTTCATTTTTTCTTTACACACTTTCCAATTTGCAACCTTTATCCTCACGTCTCACACACATTACAGCAGCCATGAGTCTTAAAGTCAATGCCCACCTCAGCCATTAAATTACTCTGAATCTGGGGTGCCTGGCTGGCTCAGTCGGTTATGCGTTTGACTTTCGCTCCGGTTGCCATCTCATGGCTACTGAGTTCAAGCTCTGCATGGGGCTCTCTGCTCTCAGTGCAGAGCCTGCTTTGGATCCTCTTTCTCCCTCTCTCTCTCTGCGCCTCCCCACCTCCTCTCAAAAATAAATATGTATTTATTTATTTTTAAAATTTTTATGTTTATTTTCGAAGGAGAGGCAGAGACAGACAGAGTGTGAGTGCGGGAGGGGAAGAGAGAGAGGGAGACACAGAACCCGAAACAGATTCCAGGCTCCGAGCTGTCAGCACAGAGCACCACATGGGGCCCTGGAACTCACAAACTGGGAGATCATTCATGACTTGAGCCGTAATCTGACCTGGGCCGAAGTCTGACGTTTAACTGATGGAGCCACCTAGGTGCCCCATAAATATACACTTTGAAATTTTACTCTGAATGTTAGCAAAATTTCCTTCAGGTGACTTCCTTTCTCCCATTTTCTAGCTCCTATAATAGATACACATACTGTATCCACATTAATTTTCTCAAACTTTTTTTTTTTTTTGTTAGTGCAGTGCTCTCGCTAAGCCTTTCCAGTGGCTTTCATTGCTAAGAAAAAATAAAAAGTCTTTCACAACTGTACATCAAACTATCCTCATTCTAAAATGAATTCAAAAGTTATTACTTATAATCCTGGAACCCAGGTGCTGTTTTCTTTTTCTTTCATGCCTTTTGCTATCCCCTCATTCCTAGGATAAGCCGTTCCCCCACCCAATATATGTTTATAAATATAGAAATTTAACTCAGAGTGATCTAATAACATTTTCCTGCTTCCACTTGAAATCTTTGGTATGTTTTGCCTTGTTTAGGAATTCTTGATCTTCTCCCCTTCTATAGAGATCCCTTTAGATCTCCATAAGTATGCTTTTGTGGATCAGTACTTACCAAAAGTAAGAAGATATTTTCTCACAAGAGTTGCCAATTATGTATTTAATGAATAATTAGTGAATAAATAAAGTAACAAAAAGAAACCACAGAAAAATATGAATTAGGTTAGTAAGAAAAATAAATCAGTCCTGCAAGTTGAAATAAAACTTTTTTTTAAATTTTCTTTCCTGTGTTCCATTAGCATTACCCCCTTGTATCTTTAAAGGGGACTATTTTTGATTTCTCTTTAGAGCCAGATTTTCTTTGAACCCTCCAAAGTTAAGGCATCTGTCTCTACCTCCTCTATCCTCAGTCTTTATAGTAAGACTATTATTAGGTGATACAAACTGGGCCTCACATGGCAAACTTCCTTAAAAACTGGAACTTTGTAGAACTTTGAAAATACAATGCATTATTGACCTGATTGTTTAATACCCAACAGATTACTTTTTCTAGGGCTTAGTTCCCACATTATCTTTTGATGTTCCCGCGGAAGAGGTGAGCACTGGCAACACCAGAAGCCTAATTAGGAACACTGTTGTCACTAGGGGATATCTTAGACCTTCTTCAAGCTCAATCATCATGTCCTGAAATATACAGGGTGGAGTAATGCATCTTATAAATGCCAATTTATTTAGGTTCTAATCACAGATACTTCATCAACTGACAAAAGAAAAACCTCAGTAGGTAGACCACTTCAAAATCTGGGACAACTTACATGTAATTTCAGGAATCAGCAGGGACACACAGCTGGAGAAAAATAAAAAGCTTGCTGTAATTGAAAATTGCCTTGCAGCTTGTTTGTGATTAAAATGAAGTTCAGTTCCTTGAAATCTTGTTTAGCAATTAAATCTGTTTTACTTAGGCATTGAAATATTGTCTATTGTCTTGGAATGATCAAAGCAGTATGGACATGTTTGAGAGTTGAATGTTACATGAAAATGTGAATTTAAAAAAAAAAAAATAGCTGAATTCATCCCCACAAGCAGAAGACTGTCTTCCAGAGAAATGAGAGGAGTAACCAGCTCAGTTCAATTATCCATCTAACTTGACGGTTCGAAATTAAATTGGATCATTATATTAGCAAGAAAGTTAATAATGACAAAGCTAAGTATCATACCTAGAAATGAACTATCTCAAAGCCAAGTGTCTACACACACTCTTTTGTTCAAGCTTTTCTAGTTCACTAATTTCCCTTGTGGGTCTGTTAGGCTAGTATATGCAAATAAATTTGTAGTTAATAACATCTATTATCTTCAACTAGGCTCCAAATTTCATTGTTTCCCAACAGCTGCTTGAAATAAATATAAATGAAGGTAACATTTACGAAGGGAAGGAAATACTTCCTGCTCTTCTAGAAGGACTTCACTCTCAGCACCTAAATAACAAAATGAAATTTATTTGATTCACTTTGCAGCTCTGGGAACCTGAAATCATCCTCCAAGTTCTTGGGAATATGGTTTTTGACAGCTTTGTTTTTTAGTTAATATTTTTCACTGTTGAAAGGCTTAGGTACATTTTCCTCTACTTTAATCTGTTTTCCCATAGAGAATGTAATAAATTCTCCTGCAAATATTTGCATGTCTGTGCATCTCTCTTGGTATGCTGTTTACATTAAGGCTCTCATATAAGTTAGATGAGTTCGCCTCCGTAGCTACAGCTTTATTATTAACACAGCCTGCATGGCAGAGTTCAAGATCTTTCAAAAATAAATTTTATATAATCACTGTTATTCTAAGCCCACATCAATGAGTGAACACTGTCAATATACAACAGCTGTCTGCCTGTGTTTTCTGGGGATGCTCACCTCAAAAGCTAGTTTTAATCTTTTGGTTAGGGAAAAACATAGAATATATAAAACATAGAGATACCTAGGAAATGAATATATTTCACTGTGGTTCCGAAACTTGAAAAAGATCACATGCCTTGAGAAAGACAAAGCAGGCTTAGGGTTCAAATGTTTGCCGCATGTCTGTCCCCTTTTTTCAACGTAAAAGACGTTATAGTATGTTTGTATCCATTCCTTCTCTGCTTAACACAATAGCAGTTTCATTACTATGAGAAGAAGCGGGATGTTGTGGTTCTCAAACATTTTTTGCGTTTGTTTGGACCTCTTGAAATAACTCTGGGAAAATATACAATCATAGCACCTTTTAAGTGGGAACTAAATTTTTATCATAAATTTAGATATTTGCAAAAAGCATAATGTACATTTTTATGTGTTTTAAATATATTTTTATCACATCTCAGGACTACAAGTTCACTAATTCTTTTTATAAACAGTGACCACTCTAACCTCATTAGAAAAATCAATTCTTAAGGTCAATCAGCCATATCAGAAAAAAAAAAAAAGTCTAACTTGATTTTTTTTATTTCTAAATAACCTATTAATGCATGCTCCCATGACAACCATCTCACATCTTCTGAATGAATTTTTATAATAGAATATTACAGAAGTTTGATGGGGAAATTTGCTGAGTTAGTTTTTGGGGTGAAATAAGGCACTGACCCCTGCTATATGTCTTGTTTGCTCTTCCTAGACCTTCAATCATATGCAAGACACTCTCAAATTGTGCTTTTTTTCTTCATTCTTCAAGGTTTTTCCATCGCTAGGATGGCTCTGTAATGGGATTCAATATGGAAAATTTGCCTTAGTGTTGTGAAATGAGAGCAGACAGGCGATTGTAAAAAGAAATATTGGAAAAGAGAGCCAAGAGACCCCAGGTTTTTGAGGTAGGAAGTTGGTATCTGAAAACGATTTCCTCAAAATTATATATGCTTGTGTATCTCCTAGAGAGACTCTAAGTATTCGCGGGGGTATATACGCCCCAGTTTGACTTTGAAGACTTGCTTGGGACAGTATGTAATCAGACTCCTCTATTTTTAGGTAAGAAAATAATGCTGAATATCAATGAATTACCTTCACCAAAAATTGTGTGTCCCTTTACAGCCTGCAAAACTCGTTCTTGTGTTGTTTTCTTCTTGAAACCCTCCTCATCTGACTTTATCATTTGCATATTGCTTTTTTTCTATAGAACCATTATTTCATTTTTCAAATATCCAGTGGGTAATCACAGACTGAGACAGAGATGCCAGGGCTTGTAGGCTCTCAAACTTAGGTTTTGAAAGTTTGCCTTGTATCATTCGTGATGGTAGAGGAAGGTCTTCAGGCACATTGGAACACATTCAAAGTATATGATTGCTTTCTAGTTCATTCTGTCTAGATTAACAGTGACCAAATTGTTTTGGGTATATTTTATATTTATAACTGTATTTAAATTTCTTTAAGTGGAGGATTAGTTATATTTCCCTCTGATAATCTCACAAATATCTTAGTATATTGGTTTGCAAATAATCAACACTTAATAAATATTGAATAACTTGTTTTAGCAATCTTGATTTAAAATTATAGGATGAAAGACAATTGTTAGTGGGAAAAGCTTGCTCCAAGCTACTTAATCAAAATGATGACTATGATCCATGTAAACAAAGCATATGGTCAAGATTAAATAGGAGGTAGATACCGCAAAACAAAAATAAATTATTTGGGCATGCATTTTTCTCATTTATAATTTTTTTTGTCTGAAATTAAGCAGAGAATCCTAGGAACTACAACTAGTTGCATACATATGAGAAAATTCTTTAAGTTTTCTCTTTTAAATTTCAGCATCCATGAAAATTTTGAAACTTGACCTGGCTGACAGACAAAATTATTTTTCTTTGTATGTCTCACAATTTTCTGACATTTTCTACAAAAGATCTGCCTATCTCCATGTGTTACTAAAGCCTGTTTTGACTTTATACAGTTTAACACTTTTTTTCTACAGCATTTACTACCTTTTAACGTTTTTGTTGTCTGTCATATCCCTGGCTTGGTGACTATCATTTATTCAAACAGTCACTCAAAAAACAAGATTGAGTGACAACCATGTGCCAGGCACTGGGGGTACCTCACTTGCTCAGATAGACCTGGTTCCTGATGCTTATGAAGATGCAGTTTATCCCAGGTAAACAAACAATATAGCACTGCAACAAAATGGGATAGATATTCATAGAACTGAATAAGTAAGAGCCCAGTAAAAACACCCTGGCTTTTTTTTTTTTTTTTTAAGTCACTGCCATCTGTGATATACTGTCCTTGTCCTTATTACTATCCACAGATTTCCAGGACACTTATACTATGTTCAAAGATTAAAGCACTTATAATTTACTTCATCAATCATGACTTTCTGCTCAATGGCTAGGTACACCAATACCAAAGACTATTATCCTCATCTGTGTTCTGCTCAGTTCTCTGACAAACCAGCATATAAGGCCATAAGTACTCTTGGATTTGTTATAATATTAAGATTTCAATTATAAATTACTTTCTATTTGCCAGGTATTCTGCTCTGCATTCTATGTGTACTAATTCATGTAATCCTGACAAAAAACCTATGAGGTTGTTGTGGATTGAATTGTGTTCTCTCAAAAAGATATGTTGATATCCCTATACCCAATACCTCCATGTATAATTTTATTTGAAAATAAGGTCTTTATAGAGCCTACCAAGATAAAATGAAGTCATCAGGGTGGGCCTTAGCCCAACATGCCTGGTGTTCTTATACAGGGCAAATTTGGACACAGCGACATGAACATAGGGAAAATGAAATGAGGAGACCCTGGGGGAACACAGCCATCTACAAACCAGAGGGTGCTTGAGGCTGCTAGAATCTAGGAAAGAGACATGTAACCAGGCCTCCCATAGTATCTTCAGAGGGAGAATGGCCCTGCCAACATCATGATCTCAGACTCCAGAACTGGCCTCCAGAACTATATAAAAATAAATCTCTGTTGTTCTAAGCCACCCAATTTATGGTACCACTTTTTATGGTAACCCTAGGAAGCTAATAAAGGTAATCCATAGTAAAGAAATAACCTTGTCCAAGGAGAGGTCTGTCCTATTCTCTCAACTCCTGGAAAGTGATCTCTAAACTCTTGAAACATCCTACCTGATAAAAAGTATCTTTATTTACTTAGGGGACTTTGCTCATGGGCAGCTAATTTATGTCAGCAATGTGATTTATTTGAGGACTATAATATCAGCTCAACCTGTGGAAGGCCTGGAAACGAAAATCAGCTATATGACTAGTCAATCATGTCTATGTTAACTTACCCCAGTAAAAACTCTGGGTATTAAGATTCAGATGAGCTTTCCTAAAAGTATTGGGGATACCCTATGCATGTTATCAAACATCAGGTCTGGGAAGAGTTGGTGCTCTCTATGATTCTACTGGGAATAACAGGAAGTTTCATACTTGGGACTTTTCTGGACTCTGCCTCTTTTATGAGTTGATGTAAGTCTACATCATTTTGCTGTAAAAAAAATGTAAATGTGAGTAGAATAGCTTCCAGTGAGTTCTGTTTATCCTATTAGTGAGCTTTTGAACCAGAGGGTGGTCTTCGGAACCCCCAAACTTGCAGTAGTTTCAGAAGTGAGAGTGATCCTGGGGACTTCCTGAAATATATGGACACTGTGTTGGCCTTTGTGTAGCATCTGGTGAAGAAAAATTCCAGACGATTATCTCATTGGACTAAATCATGTATCAGAAGATTATGACCTACAGGACAAATAAGACCTTTTGATTGTTTTGTTAATAAATCTTATTGACACAAACCTCACCCGTTCATTTACATATTGACTACAGTTGTTTCGCACTATAATAACAAGAGTAGTAACTAAGAGGACTTGTGGTTCTCAAAGCTTAAAATACACACTAACTGACCCCTTATATGTAAAAGCTTTCCAACCACTGTAACAGGTCATGGTATTTTGTTTGGTTGTATTCAGGTCTATGAAAGACTTGCCTGCCATATTTGTACAGAAATTTAGGACAGCATCCCATAGTACCACAACCAATTTCCTGAGGCTATTATAATTTGCAATGGTATCTGTCCTTATATTTATTTGTTAATCTTATCTGCCTTCGTCCACAGAAAGTACATAATAAATATTACATTGATTTCAAGAAAATCTTATTAGGCTTACTTTTATCTACAGAATTAAGTTCAAAATTATTTCCATGTCATACAAAGCCTTCCATGATTTGGGCCCAGACTTCTTTTCCAATATCATCTACAGCTACTTTCATTCATATAGCCTCTGATTCCATCACACTGAACACGGCTTGAACTTTCAAGGCTCATCTTTCAAGGCTGAGCTGAAATGCCCTACTTCTTGAATTTTTTACATCTCTTCCAGTGTAAATAATTCAGTACTTCCTTCAAACTTTTACAATTTATATATCAACAAAACCCATCACAGTATTTTTCAGTAATATTAAAGATGCTTAAAATGCATAACAAGTGGATGAATAACACACTAGGAATATTTCCTGAAAGATATACAAGTAACTACTCATCTAAGTCTCACATATGGTGACTTAAAAATTTAATGGAAGATTAAAATTTATTCCTTTCAGCTCTGACTCCCAGTCATTAATATTACCTCTCTTCTAATAAAAGCACTCCATTATTTCATGACCATGTCTTATTTTATTATATATCACAAGACTTATCAGAGTATTTGATAATATTGTAGTTGCTTAAAATTCATGATGAATGAATAATAGTCATGATCACCTTAGTGTACTTATATTTTTTCCTTTTGTTTGTGAAGAAGCCATTGACTATGATCCTTTATCCCAATGCATCAAACTTCCTTTCCTCCTTATTTCCTTCAGATTGATTTCACCATAAAAGTCCAGATGCTATTCTTGTTTTACCTAGCACACCTAGTAGAAAGAGAAAGTTGGCATCTTTATGACCGACTAGTCTTCTTTAACTAGAAGAATGTGATGAATTGCATGCAGTGGATAGATCACGGGTATTTGGTATTTGTAACAGCTGGGACTTCAAACTGCTTGGCATTTTTATACTTCTTTTATTAATAGTCCTAATCTTTAATGCAGCTGTGACAAACTTTTCACTAGCATAAAGTTGTTCACCTCTTTCTCCTCACCCCACCATGTTCGCAAGACTGATTCACCAACTATTGAAAATTGTTAAGTCAGATAAATTACTCTCCTCATCTGATTATTATTCCAAGCTATTAGTCTTTGAGAGTCAACATACAAGTAGAGTTAACGTGGTGATTTTACACATTAGAAAAATTAACCAGCTAACTTTCCCTGTGGGGAACTAGAAATAAGACAAACCCTATGTGTGTTGTTCCTCTATATTCTTCAAGCTTTCTTGAGGAGACAAGACCTACTAAAATTTTATATTAAATTCCAGCAATTTAAATAGTCTCATAGTAGTATGATGCAATGGTTGGAAACTGTAGAGCATATACGCCTGGGCCTGCTTTAAAATTTCTGTTGGACATGGTTTTGATACAAGATAGTAACTCATTATTCACCATCACATGAAAGGGAACTGAAGAACTATGTACAGACTGCAGGCCTGTACATATTATCGATAAAATAGGAATTGAATTAAGAAACAAATTACTGTTTTACAAGAATGTTGACATAGCCAAGTAGTTACAATTCTCTGCTGTGTGTTTCTCCTATAAAAGTCTGGGAGGGGGATGCAACACCACCCTATTACAAGTCTATGTAAGGCCATCTTAAGGTTATCCTCCTTCACCAGGTCATTGGGTAAGAGATTTTAATGACTTATTTATTCAATAAAATTTGTTATATACACATTTATTACCATGCAAAATTTTCTCTTACTTAAAGGATTATAAAGTAAAATATGGGACTCACATTTTCATGGGAGAAAAAGACCAACATTCCATTTAGTGCTAATTGTAGTTCTTCCACAAATGCTAGAACCTACCATAGTAACACATGTATAAAAGTGGCTGAAAAAGGCTATTTAATAAATAAGTAACATCATCATGCAATGAACAACAAAGCAAATAAACATAATTAAATAAAGAAAAGCACTGTGATCTAGAAATAAAGTAGACATTAATTGTGATTTCTAGAACGCAGTGTCAAAGAAACTTCCTAGGAGAGATGGCTCTTGATTTGAGCCATGAAAAGTGAACAAGTTGTTTTTGCAAAGGTGGAAAAGAATGTCCCCGCCTCACAGTTTGAAAGGAACCAGTTTCTGTGATTTTAACCAAGTCTATACGTGGAATAGAATATTTGGAAAGTAGCATGTATAGTGGTTAAAAGCCGACCTATTAAATCCTGACACATTTATGTACTTACTAGTTTGTGAATGTGAACAAGTTATTTAATCCTTACTTTTAGGCTTCAGTTTCCTCATCTGTAAAGCATAGATAATCATAATATCTGCCTTCTCATATCTTTTCAGAATTCATATCTCTTTTTTCAGAATTCATATCATATCTTTTCAAATTCACTGACATAATAAAAGCACTTGCAGGAGGTTCTAGCTGCTGGCTAGTACTCAATACATGGAAGGTGTTATGAAGAAAATTTCTTGCCATGCATCATTGACGTGGCATAATCACATACTGAGAATCTGTAAAGGGAGTGCTATCATTCAGGTACTCTGGGAATGGCTCTGCTGTTACAGTGTGGTTTTTTCTTTCAAAAACAAACAAACAAACAAACAAAACACAGACAAAACAAATAAAATGGAAAAATCTGATGGCCCAGGGTTAATTCCTGAGAGCAAAGAGTAAATGCTAATGTGACTTCTGTTCTTGTACCTGCAGTTGATGCTTGCACCGTTTCCTGTGTTGTACTGGTTCCAGGTAATTCCTCATGACCCTTGGAATGACCTTTTCTCATGTTCTCTATTGATGAAAAAAATATTGTTTTCCAAAATAAAAATCTCAAATTCTTCAATATGTCCATGTTCTTGCCCCAGCTCACCTCTCTAGTGTAATCTCTTTGCTTCTCTGTCCCTCTATGATCTAACAACATCCAGCTAACAACTATTTCAGTCTCTTTGAGCCTGGAATATTCACCTCAGCGGAAAATCCTGGCTCCCCCTGCCTCCACCCTTCCCCCTAAAAATAAGAATTATCCTTCAACACTGTGCTAAAGTATTATCATATTTTGAAAACCTCTTTGTCCCTGTTTTGACCCATTCCTGTGTAGAGTCAACATTTTTCTACACTTTTTTATACTTTTATTATGACCTATCAGCTTTCATTTTAAACTTTGTTTCACTTTCCTGTCTTCACCAGAATGACCTGAGCTCCTGTGATCAGCGAAGTCGGGGTAAAATTAGGTGTTCCATAAATACTGGCTCATCAAACTTGTTGAAGTCTTAAAGAATAGGAAAGAAGAATATTTTCACAGTATAAGATTTTTTGGGCGAATTATATTGACTATGCCTTTAAGTTAGATATTGGCAAAATATATTTTAAAAATTTATTCAACGATCATAAACTTAACAAAGGAATGTCTTGGATGCTTTTATGACAGAGGATGACATTAAATTAGCACATTTGGTAGTGGAATTGTTGAAGTGAATTTAGATCTAGTTAGGAATTAGAAGCTGAAAACACCTGCTAGTTCACAGAAGCATAATTATGACTGGATAGCTCAGGCGACAGTGGCTGGGGGGCACCAGTAGGGACAGACTTACGTTTTCTACCAGTGAGAGCTGCACACCTTCTCTCTGACCAGCGCAACAGAAGATACCACCCTTTGTCATGTACAATTTTGGAAGAGAGGTGATGAACAGATTAAGGAAAATACATCGCTGATTCTATAGAAAAAAAAAAAAAACTGTTCACATTGGTTCAGTTTTATCTTATTCCCTAACAACAATGACCTTGTAAGGATTTGAATGCTAAGTCCACATCAGATAAGTGTTCTTTACAACTGCCATTATAGATCAGAGAGTGGTTTTAAAAGGCTTATGAAGATAGAGAAAATAGAGAAAAGTGTGCAAATGAAAAAGCTAACTTGAAGCAGTATTTCTTCTACACAATGTTAGGGGGGAAAAAATCAGACAGTGATCACCAATGCTTCTCTCTTTCACATTTTCTTGATAAACTTGACTGTGCAATAGCTCCTTTTCATACAGACATGCATGTCTAATGAAGATGTTTAGAAGACATTAACAATTTTTTTAACAACGAGAATTTAAAATGAAAAGAAAACCATTCACTGGTTAAAAAAAAAAAAATGTTACTATTCACCAAGCCTCAAAAACAAGTTGCACTGTTGATAAAATTCTAATATCAAAGTTCTGCCTCTAAATTAATTTCAGAGGTAAAACCACTTTCATAAGGAGCTATGTGGGCTGCAGAACCTGTTGCTAGACAGTAAGGAGGCAAATGTGTCTATCAGTGTTAGTCGTTAGAAAACATTTCAGCATGTCCTAATTCCACAGTAGGACTCAGTACCATTTATTAAGACATAAAAAATAAATAAACATGAGAGCACATCAGAGATTTTCTTATTTTTTCAACTCCCCACATTCTAATGAGTACTTAAAGTAAGGCAGAAAGTTTAAAAGCTTAAATTTCAAAGATAATTGTTAAATTTGCTTTGAATATCAATTGACAAATACACATACAAATGCATTTTCCAATTCAGTACTTGAGAAGACCACCACTGACGATATGACTAAGACTTCTTAAAAACTTTCCACCAATAATATCTAGTCCTATAATTTAGAATGAAAAAAATGTGGCATTTTTGTCCAAGGTAAACAAAGGTGTGGAAGACAAATCATTATTCACTCAGCTATTAGTCATTTATGTTACTTATGATGATAAACAAATATGACTAGTGCATAAAATTATTTTTGCTGGAAATCTTTGCATTATACTTATTAAATTCCCATTGTGTGAAAGAGAAGGAGGTCGTGCTGTATTCAACTTGGGTATGGGAAACACTGGATTGAACCAAATTTGTCCAAGGACTTCTTGGAACACTAATATGTTAATGGTTATTGTGAGTATTCCAGAGGGAGATATATTATGCAACAATTTGACTTGTTTATTTTGTCATTAGGAACCTCCTAAGAATGGGACACCTGGGTGGATCAGTCAGTTAAGCATCCTACTTGGGCTCAGGTCATGATCTCCCGGTTCCTGAGTTTGAGCCCCGCACCAGGCTCTCTGCTGTCAGCACAGAGCCCTCATTGGATCCTCTGTCTTCTCTCTCTAACCTGTGTGCTCTCTTTCTCTCTCTCTCTCAAAAATAAGTAAACATTGAAGAAAAAATAGTGCAGCATGGTGTAAAAGAATAAACTTTCCTGTCATACTGAACCTAGGTTTGAATTTTAACTGTGTGATTTTGGATAATTACCTCTTCATCTACAAATTGGGGTGGTGAATAGCACCTAACCCCTAATGGTGCTAAGATCAATTATAATTGCTTATATATTAATATGCTTAATAACTTTAGTAATTGTTTATTTTCCTGATTTAATAAAATAATAGATTTATTTTACATATATGTTATTAATTATTCAATTTATTTATATTATGATTATCTTATAAGAGCCAATTTTCTCTTTCCTAAGATTTTGATATAAATTGTGTTAAATATATCTGAAACTAATATTAGTATGCACCGTCATGTATAAACTGAAAACCATTATCAGTCAGGAGAAGCTATTACTTCCTAATTTTATAGTTGCTTTTATTTTTTTTTAAATTTTTTTAACGTTTATTTATTTTTGAGACAGAGAGAGACAGAGCATGAACGGGGGAGGGTCAGAGAGAAGGAGACACAGAATCTGAAACAGGCTCCAGGCTCTGAGCTGTCAGCACAGAGCCCGACGCGGGGCTCAAACTCACGGACCGCGAGATCATTACCTGAGCCGAAGTCGGCGGCTCAACCGACTGAGCCACCTACGAGACCCTATAGCTGCTTTTAAACATCTTTATAAAACTGCTTTATTTTTTTAAGGGAGATATGTTCTTGAGATACTTACAAAATGAAGGTTATTGTTAATAGAAGGGTCATTCAGAATTTATTTACTGAAAAATAGTTACGAAATTTGAATCATCATTTTATACTCTAATAGTTCATCTAAGCCATTCTACTTAAATTTAGCATAAATGTGGAATATATAGTCATTTCTGATTATTGATTTTTTTCAAATTACATAGGACACTGGAAATATAAATTTTCATTGACTGTGTGCAAATAGGCCATGGATCTCCAATTACAATTATTGATAACCAGTCTTTGCTCTATTCCTGGTATATATGAAATTTTCCATGAAGTGCCTGAAAGTATCCCATCAATTATTTTCACATGTTGTTTTCTTGTTTCTTAAGGGGCCAACCAGGCAAAGAATAAATTATACAAGGTCATAGGCAAACTTAATTTCTTAATCACTGTGCCATGTATAATTGGGTATTTCATGAAAAAAATAATTATATATACTGCAGAAAATTTTATGATGTCATGTGTACCTTTCTATACTGCCTTATGATGGTTCTGAGGACGTACTTACATCAGTTTCATTAGTAATGCCAGTACCCCAAGGCAATAAAAACACATGAGACAATATATGGAAATGTAATCAAGCTACTCATTTAATAATATGGTACCTAAGGGAGCTCTCTCTGTCTCTAATTCTCTTGCTGATGGGCAGTTCAGAAAAAGATCTGACCATATATAAGGAGATTTATGTGGCTGTTGTTTTGTCAATCATTCTAACCATTTTCTCATTTGACATTGACTTACAACCTCAAATGTGTTCATACACTTGTTGATACTACATCTTGAAAGTTTTAAAATTAAAATCAATTAGGCATTAAAAATTCTGTGTGATTTCTTGATGGCTGTAAGTAGTAAAGTAGTTGTTACTGATGTGCATGAAGGGAAATAGAAGAAATAAGAAACTCGTCTCTTTTTAGAATTGTCTATTGCAATAGTTTACCAGATTTGTATTTCTATATCTAGTCAGTAAGTGATATTTTTACTTTCCTTTTACCCAATGAGAGTGGGTTTTTAAAAATCATATAAGTAGATTTATTGAAGAACTTTAAAAATATCTAAATATATATATACACCAAAAAAATATATACAAAGAAAGTGGAAGTGACTTAAAATCCCACTCCATAGTATAAACAACAATAAGTTTTCAATGACTATAGTTCATGTATTTCATTATGCACAAATACATGCATGCAGACACATACAAATTTACTCCAATAAAGTCAGGTTATACATGGTTTTCCTTCTTTCTTCCCCACTGACACAGCCGTCAATATTAATGATCTTAACCAGTATACCATATATAATTGTATTCATTCATTACTTCAATTTATCCAATAATACTCATGACACTTACAAAATCATATAAAATACTTATGCAAATACAAGTATGGAATCGGAGAATTGCTATTGCTTATATAAGAAAAATTGGATAATGTTACATATTTTATTCTTTCTTTAAAATTTATTTATTTATTTTGAGAGTGGGGAGAGGGGCAGAGAGAGAGAGAATCCCAAGTAGGATCCACGCTGTCGCAGAGCCTAATGCAGGACTTGAACCCACGAACTGTGAGATCATGACCTGAGCCAAAATTGAGTTTCGGATGCTTTACTGACTGATCCATCCAGGTGCCCCAGATATTTTATTCTTATGTTTTTCAACTTCCCCAAGTCAACATAGTTCATGGGTGCCTGTCATTTTACATTATAGCATATCAACAGATGATTCATTCAACCATTTTGGTATTTGTAGACTTCCATTTTCCTCCTTTTTCTTTGATGTCTCAGATTATGGTATTATTTTCTATGCAGTAATAAAAAGACACAATTGGCTATCTATCTGAAGCAAAATAATATTGGTTTCTATATTTTTAAGTATATTCCCTATAGATTTAAAACTTTAAATGTAAAATTGTATATATAAAATAAAATGTTGCAGAGGTCTTAAAATTTTTGACCTTGAAATTAGGCAAAGATGAACATAAACTATTATACATTACTACATTTAAAAATCACCTGCTTTTATTATAAAATTCACATCTTTTTTATTAAATTAAACATTGTTATTCATGTGACTAGTGTTGGTAAGGTGTATGTAAGCATGTGTGTGTGTGTGTGTGTGTGTGTGTGTGTTGTGGTAAGAAGGTAATTTATAGCTATAAATACTTACATTAACAAACAAGAAAAAATTGAAATAAAAAACCTGACTTTACTACTTAAGGAACTAGAAAAAAGAGCAAAGTAAACCCAAATCTAGCAGATAAGTGGAAATCAAAAAGATAGAGCAGAAATAAACAAAGTAAAGAACAGATAAACAATAGAGAAAATGAACAAAACCAAAGCTTGGATCCAAAAACCAAAACGTGGGTCTTCAAAAATAATAACACAGTTATTATTTACCTTCATTATTAACTTTATTTAGATGAACTAAAAAAAAAACCAGAGAGATGACTTAAATTACTATAATCAGAAATAAAAGCAGAGACATAACTACTGACTTTATAGAAATAAAAGGATTATAAAAGGTTATAATAAACAATTGTATACCAAGAAATTTGATAACTTAGATGAAATGGACAAACTCCTAGAAACACAACCCTACTAGCACTGAATCATGAATAAATAGAAAATCTGAATACATGCATAACTAGTGAGCAAATTTAATCTGTAACCAAAAAATCTCCTGACAATAAAAAGTCCTGGACCTAATGGTATCACTGGGAATTCTATGCAACATTTAAAGAGAAACTAACATCAATCCTTCTCAAACTTTACAAAAAAAAATCAAAGAGTGAACTCTTCAAAACTCATTCTATTGGTTAGAAAATCCTATTACCAAAATCAGAAGGAGATACTACTAGAAGAAGACCCACAGACCGATATTTTTTTATGAATGCTGATGGAAAATCCTCAACAAAATACTGGTGTATTGCATTCAAACCTATTGAAAGGGCTATACACCATGAAAAAGTCAAATTTATCCCTGGGATGCAAGAATGGTTCAACATATGCAAATCCATAAATGGGATACATCACATTAACAAAAAGAAAAACAAAAAATCGCAATCATCTGAATACATACAGAAAAAGAATTTGACAAATGCTTTGACAAAATACACCACCCTTTCATGATAAAAACCCTCAATACGTTGGGTATGGAAGAAATATACCTGAACATAATAAAGACCATATATGACAAACCCACAGCTAACTCAATGGTGAAAAATTGACAGCTTTTCTTCTAAGATCAGGAAGAAGACAAAGTTGTACACTCTCACTACTCTTATTCAATATAGGTACTGAAAGTCCAAGCTAGAGGAATTAGGCAACATGAAGAAATAAAAGGCAGTCAAGTACTTCATTAAGAAGTAAAATTGTCATTATTTGCAGATGATATAATCTTATATTTAGAAAATCCTGAAGATTCAACCAAAAAAGCTTTTGAAACTAATCAACATGGGGCGCCTGGGTGGCTCAGTTGGTTAAGCGGCCAACTTTGGCTCAGGTCATGATCTCACGGTCCGTGAGTTCAAGCCCCGCATCGGGCTCTGTGCTGACAGCTCAGAGCCTGGAGCCTGTTTCAGATTCTGCGTCTCCCTCTCTCTGACCCTCCCCCGTTCATGCTCTGTCTCTCCCTGTCTCAAAAATAAATAAAACGTTAAAAAAAAATTAAAAAAAAAAAAAGAAACTAATCAACAAATTCAATAAAGTTGCAGGATATAAGATCAATGTACAGAAATCAGTTGTATTTCCCTACACCAACAATTTCACACTAACAATTTGAAAAAGATATTAAGAAAACTAACCCATTCTCAATAGTATCAAAAACAATTAAATGCTTTGGAATAAATTTAACTAAGGAAGTACAAGATGTATATAACAAAAACTACAAAAATTTGTTGAAAGAAATTCCAGAAGACACAAACAAATGGAAAGATGTCTGTGTGTATAGATAGAAAGAATTGATGTTAATGTGTCTATACTATCCCAGCCCATCTACAGATTTAACACAGCCCCTATCAAAATTCCTATGGCATTTTCCATTGAAACAGAAAACCAATCCTAAAATATGTATGGAACCACAAAAGACCATAAATAGCCAAAATAATCATAAGAAAGAAGATAAAAAAAACAAAAGCTTTACAATTCCCGATTTCAAACTATACTACAAAGTTATTGCATTCAAAACATTATGGTACTTACATAAAAATAGACACACAGAACAATGAAATAGAACAGAGAACCCAGAATTAACTTCCTGCATATACAATCAACTAATATTTGACAAGGAAGTAAAGAACACCTAATGGGGAAAGGATAGTTTCTTCAACAAATGGTGATGGGAAAACTGGATAACAACATGCAAAAAAATGAAATTGGACCCTATTTTACACCACTCATGTAATAGATCAAAGACTTAAGCATAATACCTACATAAGACTCCTAGAACAAAACAGGGAAGAAGTTCCTCGGCATTGGTTGAAGCTACGATTTTTTTTATATGACATCAAAAGCATAAATAATAAAAACAAAAATCAGCAAATGAGACTACCTCAAACTTGCAGCTTCTGTACAGCAAAATAATCAACAAAATGGAAGGCCACCTACCTTGGAAGAAAATATTTTCAAATTATATATCTGATAAGGATTTAAAAATCTAAAATATATTTAAAAACTCATACAACTCAATAACAACAACAGCAACAAGAAAACTCCAATTAAAAATGACCACAGGAAATAAACAGACACTTTTGCAAAGAAACATCGAAATGGCCAACGGGTACATGAAAATATGTTCACCATCATTAGTCATGGAAATACAAGCCAAAACCACAATGTGATATCATCTCACATGTCTTAGAATGACTACTCTCAAGAAGAGAAGAGGTAAGAAGAGCAAGGACGTGAAGAAAAGGAGACCATTATACACTGTTGGTGGAAATGTAAATTGTTGAAACCACCATGGAAGACAGTATGGTGGCTCCTCAAAGATGTAAAAATAGAGCTACCATATGACCACCGGCAATTCCACTTCTGGGTATATATACAAAGGAAATGAAAACAGAATATTGAAGACATATATGCACTTCCATGTTTGTTGCAGCATTATTTACAATAGCCAAGCTATAGAAACAACTTAAGTGCCTGTCAATGAAAGAATGGGCACAATAGAATATTATTCAGGCATGGGAAAAGAAGGAAATCCTGACATTTACAACATAGATGGGCCTTCAGGACATTATTCTAAGTGAAATTAGTCAGAGAAAGACAGATATTATATGATATCACTTATATGTGAAATCTAAAAAAAAAAAAAAGCTAAGCTCATAAAATCAGAGAGTAGAATGCTGGTTACCAGAGGTTGAGAGTGGGGGGAATGGCACAGGTGTCGCTTAGGGGCAAACTTGCAACTAATATGAATAAGTCCTGGATCTTTAATGCACAGCATAGTGATTATAGACAACAATACTGTATTATAAACATGAAATATGCTAAGAGACCAGATCTGAATTTTTCTCACCACAAAAAAGAACTGATAATTATTTGATGTGATAGAGGTGTTAGCTAAGTTTACAAGGGCAGTCATACTGCAATATATAAAAGTATAAATTAACTTGTTGTTTACCTTAAACTAACATAATGTTATATGTCAAACATATTCAATTAAAAAAACTACTGAATCGGAAAAAATTTCATCAAACTGTGTATTTAAAATGTGTACATTTGTTATATGCAAATTATCGCTTATTAACATTGATTAAAATTGTTGGATGCAGAGAAAGAGTCAAAAGAAAAAGTAAAGTGAGGGGAAAATAATGTTAATCCATGAAAATTGTCTTTGATGGAATCAAGCATAGTCTGGTCTTCTCTTATTTCTGTCTCAAATTACATGGATTTCTCATTTATTTTAAATTTCCTCCTCCACACATCTAATATTCTCATATTTTAAATTAATGACTGTAGAAAAAAAAGTTATCAGATAACCAGACTGGAAAGTTCAATGCTTATCTCTAGAGATATACCGGACGAAATGTACTTCCCCCCTGAGCAAAATAAGAGTCACATGTGATTCATAACATGGTGTTTAAAGTTTCATGACAGCTTGTTCTACATTGTTGGAGATGCTCAATTTGATGGTTTGCACAATTTGAATTATGTGACGAGCTATGTGTTAAATGCCTTGCTGTAAGTACCTGCCTATGCTTCCCTGAAATTATGATATCTGGCTAAAATCTCACCAGTTCAATAAACTGAAGATAAAATTCTGTGAATTCTTGCGAGACTGAAACCCTGGAGGAAAGGTAGTGCTGGGCCTGCAAGAGTTGAACCCTCAATGATTTCATATAGGTTTTCTTGTTGCACCATGTTACTTTACCTTTATTATACCCTAATGAGAGTTAACTCCATGGGGCCTTAAAAACCTCTCAATTTTTCTACTCTTTGTAATCGGTGCAATGATTCTTAAGTCATTGTTGTAATCTTAAATAATACAATTTATTGTTGTTTATTATGGTTACACTGAGGTTACCCCTCAAAATATTAAAGTACTTTTCTAGAACCATACTACTGTTAGTTTTTTCCAACATGTCTTTCCTCCTCACTCCCCAGCCCAGATATCTATCAAGAATAAAAACAATCTAAAGAGGTAACATCTTTCCAGATGGGTGATGGGTATTAAGGAGGGCACTTGACTAGATGGGCACTGGGTATTGTACGTAAGTCATGAATCACTGAATTCTACTCCTGAAACCAACATTCACTGTATGTTGGCTAAATACAATTTTAAATAAATAAATAAATAAATAAATAAATAAATAAATAACATAGCATAACATAAATACAAAAAAAAGATACAGTGAAAGACTAGGAAGGTTATTTAAAATGTTTAAGACAAACAATAGATTTTCAACAGATGATAGGTTAAGCAATATTAACTAACAGATTAATAAAAATTATTAAAAATATCTGACAAAGAGATATATATGTATGATACACAAAGAATATCATTAAATTGTCAGTTTGAAACATTGAAACTTTTTTTATTTATTTTTTTTAATTTTTTAATGTTTACTTATTTTTGAGATAGAGACACATGTGGAGTGTGAGCGGGGGAGGGCCAGAGAGAGAGGGAGACACAGAATCCGAAGCAGGTTCCAGGCTCTGAGCTGTCAGCACAGAGCCCAATGCGGGGCTTGAACTCACAAACTGTGAGGTCAAGACCTGAGCTGAAGTCAGCCGCTTAACCGACTGAGCCACCCGGGTGCCCCAACACTGAAATTTTTTTGAAAAGGTAACATCTCCATTGTGAATGTTTTCCCCCTTTGTAAAAGCCAAGAAGAAATAATAAAAAAGGAGCTATGGGTAAAGGGGTATGATTTTGGGTCAACTTGGGGTGTTCTAAATACTAATCAAGAATGAATGAATGAATATCAATCTAGCTTCAGAGCAATATATCTGAGAGGATAAGCAGATACTTTTGAATTTTCAACATATTTAATTATATTAATTGATTGATGATTAGCATTTTTTGTAGCTTTTATTTCAGGTGAGAGTTCTGAGGCTTAATTTATACTAAGCAAAAAAGACAGGTTTTATCAGTACAGAAAATCACATAGCAGAGAAGACATTTGGAGATTTGTCCTCAGGAAAAATCTGAAACAAGTACTTGAAGGCAGTTGATAGTATCTTTTACTCCCACCTCTTGCCTCTCTAAGAATCCATGTCAACCTCATTCCAGTTGATTTCTGTGGCTCGTACAGATATGGACTCATTCTTCTCATTTTATCATCAGAACTAAACACTCTCCAACTCCTTTGAAAAAAATCTAAGAGATGCACTTTGATTGACTATCCTCAGATCATGGATACATTACTTGGATAAGAAATTGCTGCGCATAGTGGCAGATACTAGAATCTTCTGACATCAGCATCTCAAGGGTAGAATGAGCAAGGAGTAACTCCCCAATGAGAAGATATCAAAGATGTAATATTTTCAAGGGCAGACTTTGATGAGCAAGGCAGACATCCCTTCATGTCACCTACAGCTCTACTCTGAAAAGACAAAAAAACTTGTCTATATACAGAATCATACAGTCATGTATGTATGCCTTTTCACTGAAATTTTATCCAAAGTATTTCATTTCAGTGAATATGTGTTGCTACTTTATAGGAAATATCTGCACCTGAATGATCTTTACCACTCTTTAGACATAAATGAAATGAAAGAGTATCACACTTTAAAAGCTGAGTAATAACTATCTAGCATATTTATAGGTAAAATTTCATAGTAAACTTCTTTAAAATTTAAAATATGCAAAAAACCCAATGACTTTCAATTAATTAATATCCTTTTCTAATGTGCAGAATAAATATAAGAGAATAACTCAAAATAATATCACACCAGCACAAAGACATAGTTCCCATCAAAAATTAATCCTAAATAATGAGGATTTTTAGACAAAATTATAATTGAAAATAGTTGCTTATCTAACATGCAAATGTTGTTTAATCAGGGACATCCAAATCACTTTCCAGCCAAATATTTCGCAGTTTTTGACATATTCTGTGAACTATACTGAAGCCATGCCCTCAGAAATATAATAGCACAAGTGAAGCCAGAAGTGCAGATAGCCATTTATTCATTTCCTCAGGTTAGGTACAATGGTGACTGCATTTTCAAAATTATCAGGGCCATACAGACATTGGAGCTTAAGGATAAGATCCAATTTTATAACAATTTGTTAAACCATAAGACATTCTAATGACACAGATGTCCACCATAGTAATTAACATCTTGAGTGATGATGCGATGAATGCAAAGAAACACTGCATACCTTAAATAAAAGTTATATGACATGAGATTAATATGATGAAAAGAAAGCACGCTGTGAGTGAAAATTTAGCTTTTTAAAAAATATTTGCTTTTACTGTGTGTACTCATATTTGTAAATACCATTTTACTATAAATGTGATCATGACATAAAGACTGGAAATGTTGACTTTTTATATTTAATGTTTGTGCGCATAAATATAGCCTTTTAATGGTGATGCGCTGCTCCAAATCTTGGAAGCTAGGATTATGCTTAGGAGAACAGAAGTTCTGAATGCCTGACTATCAAGAAACCCAGGGAATCATTTCCTTAGTTATTTTCCTTGTAGTGGATCCTGAATGTCAGATTTTCCTGCCCAAATACCTGAGCATCAGTTAGGTTTTGGCGGGGGGGACAAATTAACATTAACTAACACTGAGATTGATATTTAAACCTGTTCAACAAAGATAATTGCCATAGAAACCTGAAATAGTCACTTGAAATTGACAAAAGCGTTCTCTCTAAATAGACAAAGCTACATGAGGACCCAAATTCTTGCCAGAAAATCATCTGATGTATATGTGGAATCAATAAAAGGAAGTTTAGGAGGAGTGATGTCAACAAGATGGGGTCATGTGAAGGTCCAGCACTTATACCCTAACAGACACCAATTTTAACAACCACCCGCAGAGGAGAACACTTTTACAGGAGTCACAAGAGTCCAGATGAGAGGTTCCAGCACGCCGGTAGAAACACAAATCCAAGAATAGACACGCTGAAGAAGGTAAAACAAGCGTGTCATTTTGACCTGCATTATTTATCTCCCCAGGTGGCACATAGCCTAGTCCAAAAGAAATGCCTCAGCACACAATTTCTTCTAGGGAGGAAAGGGAGAGCAAAGTGACCTCCCACCTTCCCGAGACTTGCAGAATGCTGCCCTAGAGGCCCGGTTGTGTCTTTCCCGATTCCAGGCACTGTGGGCATTGGCAGAGATGAATAGCCTGGCTACAGCCAGAAGCAGGGAAAAGCAGCAGGTGCTCACAGCAAAGGGTCATGGATCTCCGTAACTGACTGAAAATCGTACTAACTGTCTCCAGGTTTCACCAAGAGTTCCATCCATGAATCCCTAAGGGTGCCTCAACTGCACACCCCCTCTACTAGCTCATGTGTACCTAGAGTTGTTGGTTCACAAGCTCCTCAGGAGCTTCTCAGGTGTAGTTTGAACTTGGGCCTTGTATGTGGAGGTCAAGGAGAGACCAAAGAAAAGGGCAGACCACTCCAGACTAGCAGGTGGCAGTTTTAATCAGCAAGAGAACTGACTTAAAGTGTCTTGTCTTGGGTGGCCACAAGAAGAGTAAATTTCCACACCTGCCCACCAGAATCTTAAAAGTTTATGTGGAGGCCTGACCCGGATTCAGTCACATACACAATTCAGATGGTCTGAACCCCTCAGTCTTATCTCTGAGATGGATCCTTTGGGCAACCTCTGGGAAGAAACAAGTGGAACATACATTCCAAAGCCAAGGGAAGGTGAGAGGCTTCCAAATGTCTGAGTCTTGCTCAAGGGTCAGCCATGTCTTTTTGATGACTTCTCCCAACACCACTACTCTGCACCTTCTCACTTAGTGTCTCACACTCCCCTGCAGATGATCACACAGGCCTCCACAGCCAGTGCACCAGAGCTCTCACAGAAAGCACATGGGTAGCAGCATCAGGCTCAGGTCTGTTGGAATGGGAGAAGGCATGGAACCATAGACACTTGTGGGCACTGCCCTAGGAAAAGTAAGTCGCACTCTCTCAGTATCCAGCCTGGCTTTGCAGGATTGAAAATAGACACAATCCAATGACTTGTCTCCCAATAAGAAGCAAGAGTTGTGGAGTAGGCATATCCATAGGAAAGGTTTGAGATTATCCCAGAATCTCTAGCTTCTTACTTTTTTTTTTTTTTTTCTTTTCCCCTTCAGTGGAAGAGGATGACTAGAGCTGGTTGGAGTTGGGTATTTCCCTTCCCCAACTCAGTTAGTTTCTGAAAACACTCCAGCAAGTTAAATTCTGGTTAACTAGTTTTTCCTGAGGGCAGTCCTTGTTAAGAAGAACAGAGTGCTCTGACTTAGTTCAAAATGTCTCCTTTTCCTCTTCCTATCAGAAGCAAGGGAGATTTTCCTCTGATTTTACTGTGAGAAATTGCATGACCTCCTGGAAGTAAATCACACCTCATACGATCAAATCCCCTTGGAGTTTTCTTCTTCTTTTGGTTTGTTTGTGCTGTATGTGCGCAAGTGGGGGAGGGGACAGAGAGAGAGGGAGAGAGAATCTCAAGTAGCCTCCACGCCTAGCACAGCCCAGCACAGAGCTCAAGGTAGGGTTGGATCGCACAACCATGAGGTCATAACTTGAGCCAAAATCAAGAGTCAGACACTTAACTGACTGAGCCACCCAGGCGCCCTGCCCTTGGAGTTTCTAACTTTCAGATTTGTTCTCACTGAGTCTCTAGCAATCTGTCAATTGCAATCCAGATTTTCTTACCCTGGCACTTAGTCTCCTGGCAGTTTCTACTCATGAGTCTCTGCTCCAGTAAGCCTCAACTTTCTGTATTCACTTGTTTCTTCAATCTTGCAGGCAGTGGTTTTCCCTGGGTCTTCCCTCTTATAAGGATCTAAGAAGAATTGCGTACTTTCAGATCTGTTCAGTATTGTATGCATTGTTAGGTCAGAGTGGCAACTTCCAAGCTCCTTACATTCAACACCAGAAACCAGAGATCCCAAAGTTAAGTTTTTATCACTATTGACCAATATAACTCTAGCATAAAATTGACTGTTAAACTGATGACAATTGACCGTTATAACTATAGTGTTAAAAAATATTAAAAATAACTATAGCTAGAATAATTTGTTAATATCAAGTAGTTTTTTCTGATCACAATGACTCAAAAGCAATAACAGGAGGAAAACTCAAAGCATATGGATATTAAAAACATGCTCCGAAAAAAACCAATGAGTCAAAAACATCAAAAGAGAAATCACAAAATATCTTGAGACAAATGAAACTGGAAACACAACATATCAAAACTTATGGTATGCAGTAAACTGTTCTATTAAGGAAGTTTATAGAGATAAATGCTTACTTTATAAAAAAGAAAGGTCACAAAAAAACTCACAACTCCTCAAGCAACTAGAAAAAGAACAAATTAAGCCCCAAATTAGCAGAAGAAAGGAAATAACAAAGATCAGAGAAGAAATAAAATAAAATTGAAACTAGAAAAAAAAAACAGAACTAAAAATCAATTTTTGATAAGATACACAAAATTAATGAAACCTTAGCCAGACTAAGAAAAGAGAGAGACTAAAATAATAAAATAATGAATGAAAGAAGAGACATTACAACTGATATTTAGAAATACAAAGGTTCATAAAAGACTATTATGCAAATTTATGTCAATAAATTGGAAAACCCAAAATAAATAAATAAATTCCCATAAACATACAACTTACCAAGACTTACTAATAAAGAAAAAAAAATTTGAATAGGCTGACAATGAGTAAACAAGATTGAATCAATAGTTAAAAATTTCCTAAAAACAACAGCAACAACAATACCAACAACAACAATAAATCCCAGGACCGGTTGGCTTCACTGGTGAATTTTCCAAACATTTAGAGGTTTTTTTAAATGTTTTATTTTATATTTGAGAGAGACAGAGAGACAGAGAGCAAGCAGGGGAGGGACAGAGACAGAATCTGAAGCAGGCTCCGGGCTCTGAGCCAGCAGCATAAAAACCGACGTGGGGCTGGAACTCATGAGCAGTGAGATCATTACCTGAAATGAAGTCAGATGCTTAACCGACTGAGCCCCCCAGGCGACCCCCAAACAGTTATAGAAGAGTTATCACCATCCTTCTCAAACTCTTAAAAAATTGAAGAGAAGGGAATACTTCTAAACTAATTTTACAAGAGGAGCATTACCCAATACCTAAGCCAAATAAGGACACTACAAGAAAAAATTGCAGGCTAATATCTCCGGAAAACATAGATATAAAAATCATCAATAAAATACTAATAAATCAAATTCTATAGCACAATAAAAGGTCATACACCATGACCAAGTAGGATTTATCCCTAAGATGCAAGGATGGTTCAACATATGCCAATCAATCAATGTGATAAATTACATTAACAAAATGTAAGACAAAAATCATGATCATCTCAATAGATATAGAAATTGCATTTGAGGAATTTCAACATATTTTCATGTTAAAAAAACACTCTCAATAGATTGGATATGGAAAGACTTTAACACAGTAAAGTGTTACTCAACACAGTAAAGGCCATATATGTCAAGGTCACAAATAACATACTAATGGTGAAAGGCTAAAAGCTTTTCCACTAAGATCAGGAACAAGACAAGGATATACACTCTCACAATTTCATTTTAACACTGGAAGTGTTCATCAGAGCAATTAGGCAAGAAAAAGAAATAAAAGGCAACCAAATTTGAAAAGAAGTAAAATTGTCTCTGCAGATGATATTTTATATATATATATATACAAAATACCAAGTAAGCACTGTACCAAAAACTGTTAGAACTAAAAAATGAATTCAGTAAATACAAAATTAATACAAAATTAATATTCAGAAATAGATGGTGTTTCTACACACTAACAGCAAACTACCCAAAGAAAAAAATTAAGAAAATAATTCCATTCATCACAATAGCATCAAAAATTAAAAAACACTAAGAAATAAACTTAACCAAAGAGGTGAAAGATCCATACATGGAAAAGTATAAAGCACTGATGATGAAAATTAAAGAAGACACAGATAACTGGAAAGTTATCCTGTGTTCATGGATTAATGTTGTTAAAGTGTTCATATGTTGAGAACACCAAAGTGATTTACAGATTCAAATGACCTCTATTGAAATTCTTGTTTTTAATGTTTATTTTTGAGAGAGAAAGATAAAACAGAGTCCGAGCAGGAGAGAGGCAGAGAGAAAGGAAGACCCAAAATCTGAAGCAGGCTCTAGGCTCTGCACTGTCAGCACAGAGCCCAACGCAGGACTTCAACCCACGAACTGTGAGGTCATGACCTGAGCCAAAGTCAGACACTTAACCCACTGCGCCACCCAGGCACTCCTCTATTGAAATTATAATGACATTTTTTACAGAAATAGAAAGAACACCCCAACATTCATATGGAACAACAAAAGACCCCAAATAGTCATCTCGAGTGAGATGCACAAAACTGGATGCATCACATTGATTTCAAATTATATTATGGAGCTAGGGTCAATCACACAATAGCATGGTACTGGCACATAAACAAATGCACAGACCAATATAACAGAATCGAGAGCTCAGAATTAAACTCATTCACAGTTAACTAATCTTCCAAGGGTATCAAGATACAGAATGGAAAAAGAACAGTGTCTTAAAAAAATATTGTAGTAAAAACTGGACACCGTTCACCAGAGAATGAAATTGGACACTTTTCTTAGACCATACATAAACATCAAGTCAAAGTGGATTAACCACTTTAGACATGAGACATCTAACTGTAAAACTCCTGGAAGAAAACATAGGGGGAAAGTCTCTTCAACACTGATCTGGCAATAATTTTTTGGATCTGACACCAAAATCACAGGCAACAAAGCAAACATAAGCAAATGAGATTACATCAAAGTAACAATTTTCTGCACAGCTAAAGAAACAATCAGCAAAATGAAAACGCCATCTACAGAATGGGAGAAAACATTTGAAATCCATATATTGATAAGAAATTAATATTCAAAATATATAAACAACTCTAACAACTCACTGATAAGAAACAAATAAACAAAAACAAGTAACTTGGGGTGTCTGCGTGGTTCAGTCTGTTAAGCATCCAGCTTTCAATTTTGGCTCAAGTCATGATCTCATGGTCCGTAAGAGCCAGCCCTGCATTGGGCTGTGCTCTGACAGCACAGAGCCTGCTGGGGATTTTCTCCCTCACTCTCTGCCCCTTCCCCACTTGGGTGTGCATGCTCACACTCTCTCTTTTTCTCTCTGTCTCATATTTATTTATGTATTTATTTGTTTATTTATTTAACTTTAAAAAAAAAAAACAATTAAAAAATAGACAAAGACCTGTATAGACATTTATCCAAAGCAGGCATGCAAATGGTCAACAGGTATATGAAAAGGTGCTGAACACAATTAGGAAAAAGCAAATCATCATAAATGCAATCATCAGGAAAATCTAAATGGAAGCTACAAAGAAATGTTATCTCACCTCAGGATCTGGAAGAGGTACCTGCTCTCCAATGTTCATTATTTGCAATGTCTAAGATACAGAAATAATTGAAATTGATAAATGAGCAAAGAAAATGTGATATATGCATACAATGGAATATTATTCGGCTTTAAAAATGAAGAAAACCCTGTCATTTACAGCCACGTGGATGGACCTTAAGAACATTATGCTAAGTGAAATAAGCCAGATGCAGAATATAAATATTATATGATCTTTCTACACAGAATCTTAATTAGTCTAACTCAGAAGCAGAGAACATAATGGTGGTTGCCAACAGCTGTAGGAGTAAGGAAATGGGAGGTGATGGTCAAAAAGTAGTTTGAATTTTGCAAGATAAATTCTTGAGATCTTACAAATATACCATAGTGCCAATAGCTAACAATGTTTTATTACATACAATTTGTTAAGCGGGCAAATATTATATCAAGTGTTTGTATTACACACAAACACAATAATAATAAAAAATAATAAAAATAATAACAGTAGGAAATGTTGGAAGATGATGGATATGTGTATGCCCTTGATGGTGGTGATTGTTTTGTGGGTGCATTCTTATCCCCAAACTCACCAAGTTGTATACATTAAATATGTGTAGCTTTTTACATGCCAATCATATCTCATTAAAGTACTTTAAAAAATAAAAGCAAGGTGAATTGTATGAATTTTTATTGTTAGCATCAAGTTATTCGCATTTAGGATAAATAACAAAAGAAAATTGACTAATTACTGACCTCCTACACTAGAAATCCAGCAATTACGGCAGTGATTCAATTTTGCAATATTCACTTCCACCATCCACCAACCCCTTTCTGACTGATGATACAATTTCATTCTTCTCGGCCTGGAATTCACTTTTCCCAAAATGACTTTTTTGATGATATGCTTATATATATGACTTAAAATTCAATGGGTGATACTATTTCTCTATTATCAAGATCATCACTCCATGTTCCTCAAAGTCAATACTATGTAACAGCTCCAGATACCATTCAAGGAATTTCAGAACCAACTCGTGTAAAACTGGATGCATTTTAACTTATTAGGTTATCAATAGAGAAAATAAATCTCAGTATCCTTTACTTTCATTAGTTGATGTAATGATTAATCTTATTTCATGACTTTCATATAAATATCATATTCTAAATTTTTAGTTAAACCTAAGTGTAATGGTTGTGTTTAATTATTAATGCCCAATCTACCACCTTATTTCAGTGATTTCCCATTTTCTTCTAGTCATTATATTGTATATTAGTTTCATTTCCTAAAAACTTAAGGTACTTTGTGTTTCAGTATACTAGCAGATGTGTTTGTCTAATTATTACTTATCTTTTTCTCTGCCTCATAATTTTGTTCACATTTGCTGTGGAGATTTTTAGAAATCATCTAGATTGTTTAGTACAGGAAGAAAATCAACCCTGGACTGACTAATTACTTGCAATCTTCCTGTTTTTCCCTGGATACATTTTCATTCTTACATACATACATCGGGCATTTTTGTTAACCCTTTCTATATACAACTCTGCTATACTATGTACTGTATACAGTTCTGCTATACTTCCTACCAGATCTGGCTGTATATTAGGTCAAACTATTTTTGTATTTAAAGTAGATAAAGTAAGCCATGGTGTTCCGGAAGAACGTACATTTGATTCAGCATTTTTAAAATAAACTGTAGTTTGAAAGTTTTACGTGCGATCATAACAGAAAGAGAGTTGGAAGAAAGAGTAGACATATATATGAAAAACATATATGTATTTATCTTAATCACTTTTACATCTCTGGGTTGGTTTCTTGCACTATAAAATAGTCTTGGCATTTAGTTACATTCACTTCTGTTTACTCACTTCTAAAAATAGAAAAAGAAAGACAAGGACAACAAAAATAGAACACAAACTTAGAAAAGACAAGTTCTTGCAAAAATGCAGAGGCATAAAGTAGGAGCATTAATTGGGCATGGAAATATAAAGTCTTAACAGAGCAATTAATCACTAGTTTGGGTCAAAACCAAATGTTCATTTGCTCTTGCTTTTCAACTCTTCATGACTCTATCTCTCAGAGCATTTTTTCAAGGCATGACAGCAGAGGGAACGAGAGCATTGCTTGATATGTGAACTGGAGATTTGGTGGAGTGAACAATTTTGACATTGAGATTGAATAAAAGAAGTTTAATTAGACCACAAAGATTGAATAGTTAGATTCACAAAATTGTTTTTTTTTTACCCTTTTCTTCAAATTTCTTCCTATTCTAACTTCAAAGCTGATAGAAGAATATGTGATAGAAATAATAATTGAGCCATTTATATTTCTAGGTAGGAAAACTGATGTCTCCAATCTTATTTATAAATTTTATTATTATTATTATTTTTAATTACAATCTGTGTCTTCCTTTTATTACCTAAGAGATATTATATGAATAGTGTCAGGGAAACCTAATTTCATCTTATATCTGTACAATAGTTGACATTTTCCAGTTCCTCCATAATATTCCAGTAAAGCATATACATGCCATTAACCTCTTTCTCCTCTGTGTTTCAGTGCTCAGACTTTTCTCATTAATCATCTGTACACCTAGAGATTCTGTTCTTTTCTAAAACTCACACCAGACTAAAGCTCTAGAGATTTGACAGGCATTAGATAGTTTTTTACTTCCAAAAGAAGAATCAAAATGTCTCATAACTATCAAAATGAAGCTTATGGAGAATATGCTTTAGACAGACTTTGACTAAGGGAAAAAAAAATCATCAGGTCCAAGAACTCCAGTGACAAATTTCAAGTAAAAAAGAAAGTCCTTTTATTCGACTGAGTTACTTTTTCTAATTTAAATAGATAATGCATGATATCAGGCATTTTGGTATTTTATGGATAATTGGTAGGATTAATAATAGATTTTACAGAAAATTAGCTCATTTATCTCTGTGTGACATAAGATGCTAAAATTAACTCTAGAAAATAATTTGACTTAAATATTTCAAGTGCATCTATGGGGGGGATGTTATTTTTAAGGAACTTGTTTTCACGAGTGTTAAGCCTACGATGAAAGGATCTAGAAAATCAGCAAATACACTGTTAAAAAGTGTGAAATGGCTCATTGGTTTATAGATTGAAACATTTACAAGGTGACTATGTCCCTCATTAGGAAAACATGATTAGTTACTCACTGACTAGAATACTTTGGCTTTTAAATTTTTTTGAAAACCAGAGACTGTATTAACTTATTGATGGAAAATGGTACTGTTTTCCCAAAATGAATTTTATTGATACATGAATAATTTTATTTGACCTTCTTAGTGACTTTTTGCTATTTGATTCACTTTGGTAAGTTCTTTCATTCTGGCCACATTCACCCTACCCTTCAGCTTTTTTCATTCATTTATTGATCAGCCAGCCAGCCAGACATATATAAGTATATGTGGAGTTGAACTAGTTGATGTAAATTCAAAAACAAATTAAACTAGTCTTGCTGTCAAGCATTATCAAGGAAGCAGATGTATAAAAATATTTGACAAATGTTATCATTGTTATACTAGAAGTTACTACTAAACATTAAAGTGGCACAAATTGAACTTGAAGGATAGACTCCAGTGAGAGTAGACTAAGACTTTCAAAAGTGCAGACATGAAGTGAATTTTGGAAGTCAAGAAGGTTGACTTAAAGAGGCCGGCAGGGGTTGGCGATGACCTACTGAGTCTCATGAAAGTGTAACCACATAGAGTAATTGCATAAATTGGCATAATTTATGAACTTGATATGGCTTCAACATTGAACAGAAATGGCTTAAAAATAAGGCTAGATATATTAGACTAGTATCAGGTTATATGTCCAGATAAAGAGGTTGAACATTATTTCTTGAGGAATAGGGAGCCATTTTGAAGAAAAGGAGCCATGTTGATAGAGTTACCAGGTTTTAGTGAAATTATCCAAGTAACAGTGGAAATGACTGAGTTGGTGCAGGCAAAACTAGGAGCATAGAGACATATTTAAAGTTGTTCAGTAGTGTAGACGTGGAAGGATGAGAGTTGATCTAACACAGGAATTGTGTGAGTGATGAGAAAGAATAAACATGAGAGATTATAATAACCTAAATATGAAAGATCATAATCGTGGTGTCAATGGGCATTAGTGAATAAGGAGAAGTGGCAGATAAAGGAAGGGAGTAGTTTTGATTTAAAGAAATTCTATGGAAGAAATACTGCGCATATGTTTACCTTAAGGTGCCTGTGGTTTCTTCAGGTGATGATGCATAGTTCTTAGTCAAATATATGGTCCCAGAAGGTTCTAGGTTTTAGGCATACAATTGGCAATTTTCAATTTTCAATGCATAAGTAGTAGTGGAGCTCATTTCTACAAGAGGGGTCCATGGTATGGGCTGTATACAAAAAGTAGAATTAGGAAAGTGTTTACAGCAGTGCCCTGCAAGACTCCAGTTAATCAATAATTCCCTGAAGAAGTACCTGTTTTACATTTAATCAGAAGTGAATTTTTGGAGAAATAGAATTTTAATGAAAGCTATCCTTAGCTAGCGAAAACTAAATGAGAGAGTGATTGTCTAGAATTTAAACAACAACAACAAAAAAATTTCTTCCTCTGGGCACTTATTTTTCCAACTGTCAGGAAAGCTTTTGCAATGGAGGTTTTATTGTCCCCAGGGGACCAAAATTTGACTATGTAGAGAGTGGGGGGTGGGGGGAATGACTCTTTTTATTTATAAGCACAGGTATACATATACTAAATAGATGAATACATAGTAGATCTGTCGTGTTAACCTTCAGTGGGGCACAATGATTTGGAAAAAAAAATACGTTTAAGGAATCTCCTGGGAGAAGGACAATAAAAATCTGAGAAACACTGGTTTGGCTATGGGTGGCATCTTCTGTAACATTATAAAGATATTTCTGTGTGTCATATATGATTTGTGAACCCTTGAACATCAGCTCTCATACCAAAGTGATTTAATGGCCACAAAATCACAAGAAATAGCAATTTTCCTCTCTTACATTCTTACTCCAAATTCAGAGTCTGACATTTTGACATATTTTGTCTGTTCAGCTGTTGTGGAGATGAACATTTCTCTGCTTTGTTCACGTTCCTGAGGGACCATAAGCCTTTCATTTTAGGAAGCCAGGAACTTAGTGCCAAAATCATTAATGTTACTTATTGAACTATCATTAATGGCACCATTGTCAAAAATCACCCCAATTGTGAGAACTTTTCTCTTATGATGCTTTCATTTAGTTTGCCATGTTTGATCTTAACATGATCATTTAAATGAGTTGTATTTTAGAAGTTATTTTGGGGATGTCTGGGTGGCTTAGTTGTTTGGGGGGCACTTGGGTGGCTCAGTTGAGTGTCTCACTTGGGCTCAGGTCATGATCACATGGTTCGTGGGTTCAAGCCCCGCATCGGGCTCTGTGCTGACAGCTCAGAGCCTGGAGCCTGCTTCAGATTCTGTGTCTCCCTCTCTCTCTGCCCCTCCCTGCTTGTCCTTTGTCTCCCTCAAACTCTCTCTCTTTCTCTCTCAAAAACAAATAAACATTAAAAAAAAACATTTTTTTAAAGTTCTTTTGGAGGGGGTTGGGAGTACAGGATTTATGCATTTTTGACCTGACTATAGATTTTATAGAGAGAATATTTTTAATTGTATTAAAAATTTGTATTAAAAATTAAAAATTAACTTTGGGACTTCTAATTTATTTATGTATTTTACCTATGGTATTCCGCATAAAGAAACAGAATAAACTAGTAATGATGCAACTTCCTTCTTCCCTCAGGTACCATCACATAAATAATGGGTTGTAAAGAAGCTAAAGAAAAAGAATGTTTCTCTGGATGCATCGTGGGAAATAAGCAGTTGACTTTTTGCCTAATGTATGCACGAGGCAGGCATGTGAGATTTGTAATCTAATTCCCCTCAAGTAGAAATGCAGTTTGGAGAGATAAGCTAAGAGCAGCCTAAATCCTAGCTGTGGTGTGTGGAAATGGGTTTGCACACTTAATTCCTAAATTCTAGCAAAGATTCTAAAACTAAGGCATCTGAATATAACATTTTGATGTTAAGTTGTACTTCTGCTGAATTATTTTATAAACAAATGAATTTAAGAACTCTTTAAAAAGAAGTTATGAGCTAACATTATGGTCAAAAATACCAATTTACTGTGACTCAGTGGGAAAAATCTTTTACAAGAAAGTCCTTTTTATCTTTCAGTCTTTTCTTATGCTCTCACTGGAGACTTAGGTCTGTGGAAGACAACATAAGATTTTCATTTCTCGCATTTTATTTTCTTACAGGAGTAAAGTTTTAACTTAGAATTCTGAATTGCTCCTGGGGATGGTGGGGTGTCTGTTAAGCTACAAAAATGATGCAACAATTATTAGCATGTGATCCTTTATTTATCCTCCCCGCCACCCCCCCACCTCCCCCTCCCGTCACTACTTCAGGAGAGATTTTTCAAAGGAGTTCTTGACCTATAAACATTAACAGTATTTTATCTTCTGTTTTTCCAACTTTACTCTTTCTTTCCTGGTTGGAGGGAACGAGTAACATATTTTCACTTGGCAGGAAAAAGAGAAAAGTCCCCTTCATCATATATTTCCATGGTTCTCCTTAGGCAGGCTTAGGCTTAGCACAGTGACAGCCAATGTTGCCTGCTCAGCACATATGCAGGCTGACTTGGCTTGTTTGGACTCTCTCTTTTCAAATCCACTTTTCTCCTCATTGTGCCTGGCTACTGCTAAAGTCTCTTGTTTGCCCGAGGAATCCATGATGCCTCACATAACCTAGCAACTTGTACAGGATCTTAGCAAGGCCTTATATTAATCCAGTAGTTTCATGATGCATGCATCACAATGAATTCACTAGACTATTGGTGATAGGAATAAAATATACCTATGGTGCCAATATTTTTGCTTAAGTGTAAATTAATGGAAATACTTCATGATGTTCTCTAATATTGAGGAATATAAAAATTATAGGACGCAAGGCATGATGTCAGGACATTATCTCTGTGCATCTTTCAATTTACGGGACCAAATCCCGTAAATATGTTATTATTTTTTTTTTATTGGTAGCAGTTATCTTTGGGGAGGAAGAAAGAAAGCATATACTTTGCTAAAGGACACAATGCACATGCCTTGTAAGAGCACATTACCTGCGTCTTTTATAACCCAGAGAACTTGAATATTTGTATGATGTCACTTTATAATAAAAAAGTAAATATTCTGTGTGCAGAAAGTTCACCTTGAGAATGAATAGTAGCTAGAGCTGAGTGAATTAACTGAAGGAAAGGACAAAAATACATGAATAGACAACAGCACGTTTTCCCTTGGGGAGAAGAGCAGTAGAATAGTCACAGAAAAGCAATTACTATGAAACTTAGGAGGGATGCGGAAAAAGTGAAAGAAAAGTTAATGAGTTAAACAGAAAAGGGAAAGATGGCAACAAGACAAATCAGTTGTTAAATGTACAAAGTATCAACAAATACATATCTACATGCAGCCTCCGTAGATCATATGCTTCTAGAGAGCACTGGGTTATATGCACATGTTATCACCTCTACTTGGTTGTAACCTACATGAGAAAAGAATCTGTAGTAGGTTCATTTTTAAATTCCTGGTCTCTCCCATTTGAATGCCTTGCATGGTGTCAGGGGCTCAGAAACAGATTTATGGGAGAAGAGAAACCTCACTGAGTAACCAGAACTCGTCTGGGCATCTGGGTCCCACAAGCATAAAGGGTATAGGAATGTTTTGTCCACCAATCCTCCGTCGTCATTTAGGAGTTCTCTGAACTGAAAAATCCTGCTGAGGAAAGGCTGCTGTACTTCTTCCCTGATATTCTATGTTGAGACATCGGAGTCCCAAAGCCCAATGACCATTCAAGTAGGAATACACATCAAAAGTCTAAGCAAAATGTTTGGTCTCTACACCATCCTGCAGCAGAGCCTCCCAGAGAAAAGTGATATCCTTTCCTAATCTAAATTTGAAGGACATACCACATTCCTTCATTGTAAATCTAAACGCTTAACTAGATTGGCTTAATTTTTTAAGAGCATTACATTTATATTGTGGCCTAAGCTATTACTGCAGGTGATCACCAGGGCCTTAAACTTGATTAAATTTTAGGCAGCCTTTTTCTTGATTTGAGGCTCCTGACTTCTCTTTTCTTGGAAGACTTACCTTAGGAAATTTATTTTCTGACTTCTTTCTCTGCCCCTTTGAAATGTTAATCTCTCTCTCTCTCTCTCTCTCTCTCTCTCTCTCTCTCTTTTTTTCCCCCTCTACCTCGTTTACTACTCTGAAATGTCTTCCTAAAAGATCTGGAAACCATCTCTTTGAAATGTAAGTATTAAAGGAGTACTCTTCCCTCCCAGTCGCTATGAAAAAGTGGAGGCCTAAATTAATGGGTGTTAATTAACAAACACAATGATCTAATTTCAGAGAAAAATATTTGCATACTCAAGAACAATTCAATCTGCTCCACATGGGCCACCATCAACCAGTCCCCTAATGTCCTCCAGGACCTTTCACTAGCCCACCCGTGCTTAAAAAGCTGGGGGGAGAAAAAGCAAACACCTACAAGCATTGCCTCTTGTTTCAGTGGAGGTGAGCTCAGACTGAGTTATGATTCTCTCATCTCTAACCTTGAGTAAAGTCTTCCTTGCCTTTTTCATTTTATCAGATACAATCTTTGCTTTGGCAAAGGTCTTCAGTTGTCATATGAAATTGGATCCTATTTACCCTGTAATTGTTACAAAATTGATGATCTGTTTTATTATTTGAGGGTCCCAGATAATATCTTTCATGAAACAGTGGGGCAGTAAGTTTATTATTTACTTATTGTTTCTTCATTGACAAAATTGAATATTGTTATTGAGGATATATTGCAATGGTTTTTACCTTAAACCATCAGCGAGAGTATAAATTGCTTCTATTTTGTGGAGAGCAATTTAGTAGAATGTATCAAGAATTTCAACACATTCACTTTTTACCAAGTAATTCCAGAAGAATTTACACTAAGAGAATAACCAGAGATTTGCTCAATTATTGATGAAAATATTCCTAAATGTTAAACAATGAAATAACAATCAAGTAAATGAGGGTTTGTATGTCCAGAAGAAAAAATATCATAAAGATACCAAATAACTTTGGTGAATGATACTTCATAGCATTCTTTATCATCCTTCTGTATTTTCGGTGCCAGCAGGAGGAGGAAGATATTTATTATGGGGATATGCTATGTTGAAAGAAATTATGCAAGTGGAATACAATTTTGAAAGCTCAAGAAAAGTGAAGCCTGGATATGAATTATCAGTGAACTAAAGACAAATAATAAACAGCTTTGTGCATGAGGTAGCTGTTTGAATATGCCATTTTTAATTGGAATCTAGCAACTCTCATTGAGGGCTTTAGGAAATTTGTGTCTCTCTCAAATAACATGGAAATTTTGTGATCTACACATATTTTTCTGGTCAAAGATTTCTTAGATTTAATCTGGTTCCCAAAATTTTGACAATCTCCAAAATCTTAAAAACAAATACATTTGAATTAATAGAAGAGTGTCTCTTGTATTGGACCATGGTGGTTTTTTGTTTGTTTGTTTGTTTGTTTTAGTTATTCCAATAATTATATAGGGACTTTATTTTGGCCATTGTTACGTGCATAAACAGGTTTCTGGTAAATGCTTGCCCATAGCCTAAATAGCATCAGATAAAAATATAAATGGAAACAAGAAAAAAGATTTTATTAAACAGGTGTTCACCATTCCATCAACCAATGTTGCTTTCCTCACTTAATTTTACATAACACCTACAATGTTGCTAAGAGTGACAGAGACTAATAGAATCAAACCTTAGTTCTCACTCATGCAGGTGCAAGCCAGTTTCAAATTATGTAGTCATTTGCTTTGTTCTAGAGGAACCTGTTTTTTCAGCAACAGCATTATCCTTTCTGTGGCAGTTGAGATTTCCAGAAGCAAACTGCTTCTTCTATTATGTTTCCTTGAATGAAATTTCTGTGGACTATATTAAGAGTTCCTGTTTCTTGAGACGCTTTAAAACATTAGCTTATTTTTTTTCATATATTGTACAAGCACAGTAAGCAGAACTCATTATAATTCTTGTTTCATCGTGGTGTAAAAATGTAAAATATTATACTGTAAGAAATATTAATGGTTATCTTTTCAGCATTTTAAAGACATTAAGAACAATATCCATCCATTAAATTGCTCATTTACCTTAAACACATACACCTAAGGCTGAGCATGTCTAAAAGTATGAGGTAAAGTTGGTAAATCTGAAATGCACTTCAGTTAGATGAACCAGAATGTGCAAATGTAAACGTAGTTAAAAAAAAAAAAAAAAAGTCAGGGCACGTGGGTGGCTCAGTCGTTTGGATGTCCCACTTCGGCTCAGGCCATGATCTCGTGGTTCCTGAGTTCGAGCCCCTCGTGGGGCTCTGTGCTGACAGCTCAGAGCCTGGAGCCTGCTTCGGATTCTGTGTCCCCCTCTCTGTCCGCCCCACCCCTGCTTGTGCTCTGCCTCTCTCTGTCTTTCAAAAATCAGTAAACATAAAAAAAAAATTAAAGAAAAGTCAACGTAACATGTTTGATGAAGTTCAACAAGAGTAGACTGTACCAAGAGTAGACTGTACCAAGAGTAGACACCCGATTCTTTGGAAAACAAATGGAATACGAGTGAATATAATTCTTAAGTTTTAAAACAAGAAAAAAAAATTTGTTCCTAAGATTGTTTTGAACTTTAGTATCATTATATTAAAAGTATGCTTCATAACCTTTTTAAAACATTAGTCATCCCTTTTATTTTGCTTTTCTCTCCTGTTATTGTTTTCCTCTCTGACTCTACTAACATCAAACGGATATATGTGTAAATGCTGCAAGGTTGACTCCAAGCCTATATTAGACATGAGTGTGCTTGTATTTCAATTCTTGTAATTATAAGTGGCCCTTCTCCAGACTATTTTGTTTTCTATGAAACACAACGGAAAGCATCAAATTAGGGGAAAAGAGTGGCTCAGGCTGCCCCAAGCAATTAAGAGAATTAAAGAAAATTACTAGTGGATGCTTTATGTACAGCAGGGGCTCTGTGGATGAAGAAATATAACTGCTAGTCACACCTGTGCTGATTTGCACTGTGGAATTGAAATTATCATGAGTAAATATAATTACTTAGGAAATTTAATAAGCGTTGTTTGGGGTTCTGAAAACAGCACTCAGTTCTACAAATTACGTGGCAATAAATATAGCAGCACCCATTCAGTGGTACCTTCCAACATTAAAATATGTAGAATGTTCTGGAATGTAGCAGGATGGTTATAGAGAAGGAATGATGATAAATTCCTTGATATGATGATGATAAATATTGGGCACCAAGATGCTCACAGGTACCCATGCTCCCATGTTTTTTCTTTGATTATCTAATTTTGTCGAAATTATTTTTTCCTAAATCTCCAATAACTCAGATACCTATGCTGTCCTTCTGAATTAAAAAAAGTTTTTTTTTTATTATTCTTTGTAATAAATTAGTAAATATTTGTTAACACTTGAAATGAAGTGCCCTAAATAAGTATTTAATTAACAAATAAAGCAGTATTCCTCTTGAGCTGTAATGATTGGCAATAATAGCTTTATAGAATTTAATAGTTATGAAATTAACAGATAAGTAATAAAAGGAAGAAATTAAGCCACACTTCACATCATAACTTTAATTTGTGTGCTCTTAAGAATCATAAAAATGATTGGCCTTTTATTAAATGCATATTAAGATAAACATTCATACACTCTATTTTATCTTTGGAGAACTGTGTTGACCCACTAAGTCATAATTGATCATTAAAATGTAATACAATTTATTTTTATTAAAAGGGAATAAAGTATTTATGTATTTCATTTGATCGCCATATGGTACACTCCTACTCAGAGTATAAGTCTTCTGTTACAATTCTGATAACCATTAGCTTTCTACTTTAGCCAGTTAAATGGTAGAAAAAAAAAATTCAACAGTTTAAGAATGTTTAAGCATTTTAGCAAAATGGTTTTTAGTTTTTCATTTTACCACTGATTAGTTTCCTAGGGTTGTTGTAACAAAGCAGCACAAATTAGGTGGCCTAAAACAGTAGAAACATACTCTGTCACATTTCTGGAGGCGGGAAGTCCAAAATCAGGTTTCTTCCAGACCAAAGACTCTAGGGGAGAATCCTTCCTTGCCACTTCTAGTTTTTAGCATTTACTGTCAATCTTCGGCACTACCTGGGTTGTAGATTCATCGCTTTGATCTCTGCCTCTTTTGCTATATGGCCTTCTTTCCTGCGTCTCTGTGTCTTCACATCATCTTCTCTATGTGTATGTGCCCGTGCTCAAATTTCCCTCTTTTTATTTATTTATTTATTTATTTTTAAATAATTTTTTTTTTATGTTATTTTTGAGAGAGAGAGAGAAAGACAGAGCACAAGTGGGGGAGGGACTGACAGAGAGGGAGACACAGAATCGGAAACAGGCTCCAGGCTCCAAGCTGTCAGCACAGAGCCAGATGTGGGGCTCGAACCCACAAACGGTGAGATCATGACCTGAGTGGAAGTCAGACACTTAACCAACTGAGCCACCCAGGCGCCCCTCAAATCTTCCTCTTCTTATGAGAATATCGATCACAGATTTTGTAGCTCTCCTAACGCACTATGACTACATCTTAATTTGATTATCTTATTTACAAATAAGGTCCATTTGGGCTGTTATAAGAAAAATACAAGACGGTGAATGCTTTAAACAGCATGTATTTGTTTGTCACAGTTTTGGAGGCTGGAAAGTCCAAGTTCACAACACTGGCTGGTTCAGTGTCTTATAAGAATCTTCTTTCTGGTTCATAGCTGGCTGATCTTTTCACTGTGCTCTTACATGGAAGAGGAACAAGAAAGGTCTGTGGCGTCTCTTCTATAAGGGCACTTATCCCATTATGAATCTTCCACCTCATGAGGTAATCTCCCAATGCTTGTCCTCCTAGTACTATCACATGGGGTGGGGTTGGGGGGGGGTGGGGGGCAGTGATCTCAACATACCAGGTTTGGGAAGATACCGACTTTCAATTCCTAACAGTCATATTCACAGATTCTGGGTAAATGTAAATTTTTAGGGGACACCGTTCACCCCAGTATGTTCTAAGGACTGACTTCCCCAGTTCTGTGGGTAGTCTTCAATAAAAAACTTCCACTGGAATTTTCACCAACACACAAGGGATAACTTCTTATGCTATAGTTAAGGGACTGGTAAACTTTTTCTGTATGAGATTAGATAGTAAATAGTTTACGCTTCTAGGCCAGATGGTTTCTGTCACAACTACTCATATCTGCTTTTTTAACACAAAATTAACTGTAAGCAATAGGTAAATGCATGAGCATAGTTGAATTTGGCCCTAGGCCATGGTTTTGCTGCCCCCTGCTATAATGGAAAGAAATTATTTTATTGTCTTAATAGGGCAAATTTACTAAATAAATAAATAAATAAATAAATAAATACCAAAAAAAATCTGTTCACTGAAAGCTTTGTCCACAATTTTTCAAAATGCTGTCCGTATTTTTAATGTTATTTCAAGACCTAGAAAATAAAATACATTTTAAAATTCAAACTCATGGAAAGAAATAAAGAATCCTGAATTTTTTTAAAAAAAGGTGAATTTTGGTGTGAGTTTTAACGTTTAGATACTGGGCTTTCTAAGTTCAGGTCCCTCGATAACTTTGCAGATAGGATGTCCTTAAAACTAACACTGCCTAAAACTATGTTTGCTATTTTACTCTTTCAATACATTCAGTCTTAACAAATGGAATTTTTAAAAACTCACGAATTAGAGCTCACAAATGGATAAAATGAATAACATATTACTTAAAGTATTTTGGACGCTGAGTGACATCTCAGTTTTGAGATTTTAGATGAATTCATGAGGATCCTTAATAATATTAACATTGGGTGATGAATGTTGCTTAATAAAGGTTTATTTTAAATGAAATTATATAATTCATAAGAGTATTCTTCTAGTTTTAGTAATATTAGTCAAAAACCTATAAGAGTCAAATATCAATAAATAAGTTGCTACTGAATTTCATAATTTTAGTAAAATCACTCAGTGCCTTAGCTGTGAATACTCGAAGAATCAACATTCAGTGAACAGCTTGAAGCACTGGAAAACATAAAGATCAATATTGTAGAACTGTTGCAAATCTCATCCATTTAAGTCTGGTTAACAAAAGAGGTAAAATTCCAAACAGCGTTACAGTTTGCTATTTTGTTTTTAAACAATAAGAACTTTCTCTCCGAATGAAAAATCTAAGTTCATCTACTTGCTACAAAGAAGGATGTTCTGAAACTCACAAAGTGTAAAAAAAAAAAAAAAAAAAGTCTGAAGAGTCCAGATCCTTTGAGTCAGCACCTCACAGACTGAGCAAATTTTGCCTGTGAATTCTACTACAGTTCTCTCTCTACTATATCTGACAAGTCACCAAATCCTGTTGCGTCCATTCAACATTTTCTGTTGGATTGTTTTGTCTCTGACCAGCTTCTCCATTTCTAACGTGTTGCTTTATTTAGGCTTCCAGGTATTCCCTCCTGAATACTAAATAAGTTATTATCTCTCCTCCTCAGATCAGTTGGTATCCGTTCCACTCTATCGTCTGTATTCTCTTGAGCATACTTTTAAAAATGCAAAGCTTATCACAAAACTTTCCACTTAAAGTACATCAAGATTGTCATTAAGGATTAGAATAAATTTCAAAGTTTCTTTAAACGGCTTATTGAGATACAATTGATACATGAGAAATGGCACATACTTAAAGTATACGATTTGATGACTTTTAACATATGTATGTACCCATGAACTCATCACTGCAATCAAGGTAATAAACATGTCATCACTTCCAAAAGTTTCCTCCTTCCCCTTTGTGTTTTTGTTTGTTGGTTTGTTGTTTGGTTAGCTTTTGTGTTTGTGTCTTTCCTTTTGTGGTAACAACACTTACCATGAGATTCCATCTTAACCAATTCCTAAGTGCACGATATAGTATTGTTAACTAGAAGCACAATGTTGTACAATAGAACTTATTCATCTTCCATAACTGAAATGTTTATTCCTCTTGAACATTCATCAGTGTGATATACCATGTCAACAGAATGAGTACTAAAAATCACAACATCATCTCAATAGATATAGAAATAGCATTTCGCAACATTCAACAGACTTTCATATTAAAAACTCTCAACAAACTAAGCATAGAAAGATTTTACCTCAAGGTAGTAAAGGTTGAGTATGATCACAGCTAATATTACAGTCAATTGTGGAAAATCAGAAACTTTTCTTCTAAGGAACAAGGCAAATATACCCACCCTTGACACTCCTATTCAATGTAGTACTGGAGTCCAAGCCACAGAAATTAGTCAGGAAAAGGGAAAAAAAAAGGCATCCATATAAGAAAGGAAGAAGTAAAATTATCTCTGTTTGTGGATGACATGTTTTTATATGTAGGAAACACTGAAGACTGCTCAAGCTTCTTAAATTAACACAAAACATCCATCAAAGACTTCCTTACAAAAACTTTCATATTCAAAAACTTCTTCATGAATACATATAATATATGTAACATCTATGTGTGTGTGTGATTCTCAGCTCCTATTAAGGCAATGGTGTTCTTTATGCAAAGCATTCTTTTTACCTGAAATATCATTCCATCCTTCCTTTTTCATTTAACTAGATTCTAATTGCTCCTTAGGATCAATCAGTTCAGTGGTTGCAACTATGAGTCCATTCTTGATTCTCCCAACCTGATTTAGATGATCATCTTCTTTGAATTTAATGCAACCAACATTTAATTTATACAAAGTATGTGCGCTATTGCAATTGACAAATGATATAATTTTATCACCCAGATTGTAAAGCTTACGGAAGGCAAGCAATATGGTTACGTATTCCCATGAACCATCAGTGTCATGCACATTTTAGACACTCTAGTATCTATTGCTGGCTTAATGAATAAATTAATGAATGAACAATGCAAAGATGGAATTTCTCTTTTTTTTTTTTTTTGAAATGGAAGAAGTTAAGCTGGATCATAGTACGTATGGAGGATAGAAGGTTGAGAAATGTTGCAGACACAAGTTGAGGCCGCGTGATAAAGGATCTGACACACCAGAGATTGAGAGTTTTAATTGTATATGCAAGTGATCGAGTACAATTGGTGGTTTTTTCAAACAGAATTAGGAATTAGGAAGTTGAATTAGCCAATAATGACTACAATGAAATGGAGAAGAGAAAAACTAAATGAAAGTAGTCAGGAGAGTGCAGCATTTGTCTGTTTTGCCTGAAATATATTTGCCCTGGAAAAGTGGCTGTTGGGAAGGAGATCAGTTGGACTGGTTTGTTTCTTGCTTTCCCTTACAAGGGTTACTTTTTTTCCCTCACCAGTCCTATACAACCTTGTGACCTGGGGAAAGTGTTCTAATAATCTACTTCAGAGGAGTTAAGAACTCTTCTATAAAATCAAACTTCAGACCCTTTCCAAAGAGTTTTATTCTGTCCTTTTCCTGGTTCTATTCCCTCATATATTTATCTGATGAGAGTATTTTCAGATTCCTGAACCCGAATCTTTTCATTAACTTTGTAGGACTTCAAAGTTTAACTATAATTTCAAAATTGCAGGCTTTGGAAGATTTTATAACCCCAGAGTTTGCTATGTTAGTGATTTAATTATAATTTGTCCTAATACTTGTTTAAGGCTTACTCTGAGCCAACCGTTACACGAAGCACTTTACATGCAGTATCTCTTTCATTTGTTCTCACAGAATTGAATTATAGGTCCTACTTTCAAAAGTGAGAAAATTGATGCTTTAGTGGATGATACAACTTTCAAAGGCCATATAAATAACAAGCACTAGAGGAAGAATTCCAACTTAAGTCAAACAATAAACCCTGTGGTCTTAGTTACAAAGAAACTATCAACTGATAACTCCCTATATTCAGAGCCAAGATAGATATATTTTTTAAGTGTTAAAGTGAACAGTGAGAGATAGAAGACAGTGCATATAAGCAAGCCCCGGGTCTTACCTTTGTCATGGCAAAGATAATAACCAATAAGATTGATTTTAAAATCTGTACATTGAAGGAGATCTAATGAATTTTATATGGAAGCAGATGAATAGAATATAGAAAGCAATAACCACATGAGCATAATGGGAATATAGTTCTGCCTAAGTGGCTACAGGTATTTATTTTTTAACCATTAATGCAAATATATAGTGTTTCATTTTCTATTATCTGAATATTTTAAGTAATGTGCCCAGGAAACAAATAGAGGACTTTTTTTTCTGCAAAGTATCATTGCAACATTTGGTTTTTCCAATCCAGTAAAATATTCCGAGTGGGGTCATTGTTCCAGGTCTTGTCGACGAAACTTTAACTTCTCAAATTTTCACTTTTCGTGGAAATAATTTTGCATTTTAATACTTATGCGATATAAAATGTTCTCCTAGTTAATATATGTTGATAAAACAATCCAGAATTCTGGTAGACAATGTAATAGAATTCAAACTTTTGCTTTATATTTGAAAAATTTTAAATACAGAAGCTATTTATTTCTAAACTCAAAATTTATACTCTCCGAGATTACATAACTTCAAACTACCATCATATTCCACCATAGGGAGAAGAGTACTTTTTTTTTTATATTAAAGAAATTCAAGCTACAGCCGTTTTAGTGAAATAATTTACAATAACTCAGTGGGAATGCAGAATAAGAGGGCATGTGGAGGAAAACAATTCACTTGGTTCAAACACATGGATGCAAAGCTTTGTAAAAGTTACTTTGAAATATTTGGCTCCTGAAGTTCATTTTAATCCTTTATTCTGAGTATAACAAATTGTATTTCTAAACTTAATTGTGTAGAGATTTTTCTGAAGTGTGAATATGACCCTTCACATGTTTTCTACACAGTTTATAAGTATTTATATATAGATTGAAATTTCAGACTTCTTTCTTGAAGGTATGGAAAATAGCTTCTATCCTTAGCCCCTCTAATTTTTTTTAGTCTAAGCCACATACTCTGATGAAACATATGATAGCATTAAAACAGAAATATTAATCAATGTCAAACAAGATTTCTGCTACTTAGAGGAGCACTTAACACAGTCATTTTGACCATCCAGTCTGCTATATATGAAATGGTCAGTAGGTTACTTGATAAACTTCTAGTTTCTATAGCTGTAAATATAATTGTTCTTTAGTCCATACCTCATATTACTGAAATTAAATCTCATTATACTTCATATTTGCATTTATCTGATCTTCCCAAACAAATATATAAATGTTTGAAAATGAATATACAGAGAGTGTAGAGGTAGCCTATTATTTCAGAATCAATAGTAATATTCAAGTATGCTGAATTTCTGTAAAAATAATTGCTCTTTCTGTAAAAGCACTAATACTGCTCTGTATGTTAGTGTCTAAGTAAGTCATTCAACCTTTGTATTATATTCCATACAGTGTGATGAGTTATGAAGAGATAAAAATGATACAAGTTTCTACCATTAAAGACATGGGAATTACATTCATCATGAAATACTAGTGACAATTCATGACTCAAGGAAGGAAGAAAATATTCTCTGTTGGAGTTTAAGAATGGAGAAATAGTTACAATGGTCACGAGTGTTATTTGAGTTAGGCTTCAAAGATTAATAGAACTTTATTAAGCATAAATGGGGAGATCAAAGAGAAATCTGGGTTGAGGGACTCACATAGAAGAAGGCATAGAAGAGAAAAATACAAATAACAAGGCTTTAAAACTTAGGTATGTCTTAGTATCCAGTATAGAAAACAACTTGCAATTCTTTTTCTCCTTAAATTCATATATCTGGTCATTAACCTCATCAAATATTCCTTAAAAATGACTCTTAATTTCATTGCCTCTCTATTTTCTCTGTTGCAGTCTTGATATAGATTTTTATCATCTCTCTAAAGTGGTTCTCAAATGAGTGTGTTTTCCCCCCAAAAGGATATTTGGCAATGTTTAAAGCCAGTTTGGGCACAACTGGGAGCAGAGGGACCCACTGGAATCTAGTGGATAGAGGCCAAAGATGATGCTAAATATTCCACAATGCACAGAGCAGACTTCCACACCAAAGACTCATCTGGCCCAAAATGTCATCAGTGCCAAAGTAGAGAAACCCTAATTTGGACTACAGCCATAACTCCCTGACCTTGGCCCTACTTCAAAAATTGCTCAAATCTAGTCTAGAAGTCATCTAATTATGTCATATCACTTATCATCTGAATTCAAGTTATCTATGAAATATCTAAGAAGAGGTACTCATTTAGCGTCAAAAATCTAATGTGTGATATCAAGAGAAAAATGACTTCTGGAGATCCAAAATAGATTTGAGTAAAGTAAAAAGATGATAGTTCAAAATACAGACAAGGCTAAATTTTTTGTTTAAATCTTTAGAAAGAAAGAAAGAAGTAGACAATAAGATATATGGTAAATGAAGGTAAATGAAGATGGGGGACCCAAGTAGCTGAGTTGGTTAAGCATCTAACTCTTGGTTTTGGCTCAAGTCATGGTCTCACGGTTCATGGGATAGAGCCTCTAGTCAGACTCTGAGCTGAAGTGTGGAGCCTGCTTGGGATTCTCTCTCTCTCCCTCTCTCTCTGCTCCTATCTTGTGCTCTCTCTCTGTGTCTCAAAATAAATAAACTTAAAGAGAGAGAGAGAGAGAGAGAGAGAAATGAAAGTAAACCAGCCAGTAAAAAACAAATAAACAAAAAATCAAGATAGAAACATCTGGAAGGTAGGAGGAGAAGAACTCTTAATAAAGCATGTCTTCAGTCACTGCCCACTTCCACGAATTTTGCTGCCACCTCAACAGGCACTTGTTTCCTATCAGGATTGGTAGTAATTCCACTTTTCCCAAACATGCATTTGTTATATGTTAATTATATGTAAAACAGATAATACTTTAAGCCCCTGTTCATTGTCATTCTTAGAATATTTTTAAAGTAATAGAACCAAGGGGGAACAACTAAGCTCTATCAAATTTGTGAGCATTTGGGTATTACAAAATAGAAAGCAGAAGATACATCAGTGCACATACATTCCCAGATGATTACCAACCCTCTTTCAAACCACTTCTTTTTTTTTTAATTAATTAATTTATTTGTATTTAAATCCAAGTTAGTTAGCATACAGTGCAGTAGTGGTCAGCAATACAATTTAGTGATTCATCCTTGCATATAACACCTAGTGCTCATCCCAAGTGCCCTCCTTAATGTCCATCACCCTTTTAGCCCATCCCCCCACCCACCTCCCTTCCAGCAAACCCCCCCCCCCGCCAGTCCGTTCTCTGTATTTAAGAATCTCTTGTGGTTTGCCTTTCTCTGTTTTTATCTTATTTTTCCTTCCTTTCTCCTATGCTCTTCTGTTTTGTTTCTTAAAGTCCACATATGAGTAAAATGGAAATAAGTCAGAGAAAGATAAATATCAATCCACTTCTTGATGTACCAAGAATGATGAGGGAAATTAAATAGTGTGATTTCATCAATAATTTTTGGAAGTCTTCAAAATGCTGTCCAGTTCAGACAGAGGGGAATCTTCTTTTACATAAAAAGAAAATTGCCTTGGCAGAAGTGGGCTTAAATATTTTGCAAAACACAGTAAGTTTGGCATTTTCAAATTACCAGTTGGTCACATCACATGTGCTCATAATTAATTGGATTTAAAAATCTTGAAGTGGCTTTGTTGGGTAAATAACCTATTCCAATATTTGGGCCAAATTTTCCCAGGTGGGAGGGAAAAGACTTTGTTTGTATTAGATCCTACCTGAATTAAAATGGCATTTAAATATTTTGACTTCATTGATTTGTTAAAACTATCAAATGGTTTACTTAGTAAAATAAATATTCAATTCAGAAAATAAAATAAACCATTACTGTGTGTAGATTCACTCATCTAAATGGAAGTCATTAAGCTACACCTTTAATTGCTCAGTGGTAAAGACCTTCTTTCTCACTCTCAAGATCACATACTCTTTTATATTCCTGAGGCTGTGCATCTTAAATAAAGATCAGTATTGGGAGGGAGGGGAAAAGACAAGAGAGATGTTGGCAAATTTTAGAATTGTAAGAAACAAAAAGCCTAAAATTGAGAAAATATTACTATATTATTTATTTTTCCTATCTATATACTTCAATGCTTTTATTTAAGGAATGATGAGTTACACTATACAGGTTTATGGCTGAAAATATGAAATAAGAATGAATTAAATATTATATATTCATTAATTTATTTTTCATATATTTACTGCTCACCTACTGTGTTCATGGCACTAAACTTGTCACTGTACCTACAGCTACAAATAAGACAAAGAAGTACTTTTTTGAGCTTGACATCTAGAATAAGAGAACTCAAGGAACCAATTACACAATTAATTATTTTTGAAATCCCAATAAATCATGTTTGAGAAAATTACAAGTTGCTATGAGAGCATATACCACAGCACACAACTCATGTCTAGACATCTGGATAAACTTTCTCAATGAGATTATGAATGAAATGAACTCTGAGAAGTTTGTGACAACTGGATAGGGGAGGAAAAAAGGGGAAAATTAATTCCAAAGAGAGGAAAAGACATGGTAGAATGTTCTTAGGAAGAAGGGGGTGTGGATCATTTGAATAACACTAAAAAATATCAAGAAGACGGTATGGTGGGTAATGGACTGAGGGCTGTATTGGCGAGAATGTAAAAATGCTAAAGAGTCAAATCACTCATATTCTTTTAATTCACGTTAAAATGGCAGTCTTTATCCTATATAAATAGAAAGCTGTTAAAATTTTGAAACTGTGCTGGTGTGAAGCTTTTGTATTTCCATTATGTACATGTTACTTTGGCTGCAGAAAGCAAATTCAAAGGGGGAAGGATGCATTTAGGAAAACATCTAAGATATGTGGTTTTCAGTGGAGATGTGAAAAAGCAGAGACTACTCTTATTTAGGAGTTAAAATAGACAGAACTTGATAATGTGTACAAAATAGGCTAAGACTTCAGGTTTATAGTTTAGAAAACTAGGTATTTGAGAGTCTCATTCTATAAACTGGGAACAACCTTTCACTTCAAGAGTTAATGCTAAAGAGAGAGGTTTGCTCTAAATTTTGCACAGTTTGAATTTGAGATGCCAGTCAGATATTTAAGTGGAGATGAGAAAGTATATAAGACAACTTGTGGCATTTAATATGTACTTAATACATATTAGCTTAAAAATGAATCTATGAATGAATGAAGAAAGGAGGCATTTAGCATGATATTTGTTTGCTATCAAGAGAAGCAGAAAATACTTACTAGACCAAAGTGGAAAATGCACAGAAAATTGAGTTACTTGCCAAAGGTCATCCAGAAACATCAAGGAAAGAATTAAAATAAAATGGAAAAGAAGCACAAGCTCATATTAAATTATGCTGAGACCAGTAGCTATTTATTTTTAAAATTGGAACACTTTTCTCTGAACTTATGATACATTGAAATTCATTGGAAATATTATTCATACACATATCTAAGTCAAATATATAATCTACCAAATGCTTTTTGGCATATATTTCCCTTTCAGTATTTCTTCAGAACATACCATGAAAATACATGAGATAAATGGGATTTATAAGGATAGACTAAGCAATTTTTTTGGATAAATAAATAAGAAATGAAAATCTAATTTAAAAACATATCATAAGACTAACTTATATGCTATATACAAAGTACAATTTAATAGATGAGAATATTTCCGTTAAATTTCAATTGCATTTGCTAACAATGTTGTCTATTATCCACTATTACTTCTTATTAGTTGTGTCTTACTTTTGTACAGTTTTTACTATTGGATTTTCTATAAAAGATTATGTTTGGTTACAACCTTTTGTTGTGTGTTAACAATATTATATTGGCATATATATTTTTCAATTCAAATGAAATATTTTTCCAAGTTTGCAATCAACCATGTCTCTCCATAATTTAATTCATTGAAAATACAGAGCATACTGATAGTACATTTTAATGATTTAAAATCCTTTAATAGTGGAGAACTTATATTTTAGCTTTGAGAAATCTCATTTTCATGACCAAAAGCCTTTTTACATTCATAGATCACGAGGTAGTCATCCTTAGTGGTACATTCTTAGATTTGCAACTATGTTTAGTAGAAGAGGAGGGAAATTTTAGATCCCCAATGTAAGTTATGGAGTGAACATCAAATTGGTACCTTTGATATCCTTTGGCATTTAGGTCCTGCTGAGGAAATAAATAAAATAATTAACAACAAAATCTTCCTACCTTAAAAGCCTCTCCACAAATGTAGAAGGGAAAGAAAACAATTTTATCATTGACTAAGTATTAAATCAGAATGTGATGCATAACACAGTAATCCACAAAAGAGACTGTGGAAAAGAAATTGTGCCTTTTTTACAGCTACCCATTCATCACAAAAATGTTTTCAAGATAAACAGTAACTAGCCCTCGGATAAAAGCATTTGCCGACACCATTTGTCACACCAAGTTCCTTCCAAACTCACTTGGTGCTTGGGGTGACCAATTGTTTTAGCCAACCTGCGTTAGTCAGAGGAAGAAACGACTTTTCATATTTTTGAGCAAGAGCTAGTTTCCCAACTTGGAATGAAGGACACTGAAGTTAGCTCCCTACGTTCCTGTAGAAACTAGGAACTGTAGATGCTATCTTTCTCTATGAATGCAACTCCAAGGATGGTTCCCAGGGTTGGAGAAAGATATTCTTGAGTCTTAAAGCTGGCAAGAAGCTTTAAGCTAAAAGCTGAGTTAGCTTTCAAATGATTTATATAAATTACAAAGAGGCACACATTAAAAAAAAACAACTTTTCATTACAAATTTTCTCAAGCAAATGCTCTAAGAAGAAGGAAGGAGTGGTTAGGGTCTCTCTCTCTCTCTCTCTTTCTGTCTCTCTCTCTTTTTCCAGCAGGAAGAATTAAGCCTTCACCCTGTGTAACTATAAAATAATAGCAGTTTTATAATTATCTCCATCACTGTTTATGCCTTTCTCTGCGAAAATTGCAGCCACCTAAATATCTATCAAGTCCATAGTAAAGTATAAAGCAAAACAATTATCAGAATCACAATGAAAAAACAGAACTACTGATTTTTTTAAAGTTAGTATATATATATATACTATATATATATATATATATGTATATATATGTATATATATGTACACATATATGTACATGTATATATATGTATACATATATACATATGTATATATGTATATATATATATATATATATTGCCTTTGGAGACTAACCTCTGAATATATCATGCCAATGGTCAATGATTAAATAATGCTCTTAGTTATCAATGCACAACTTTTCTTTCTTTCTTTCTTTCTTTCTTTCTTTCTTTCTTTCTTTCTTTCTCTTTCTTCTTTTTTCCTTCCTTCCTTCCTTCCTTCCTTCCTTTCTTTCTCTTTCCTTCTTTTTTCTTCCTTTCTTTCTTTCATTTGAGAGAGAGAGAGTGTGCGCACATGAGCAGGGGAGGGGCAAAGGGAGATGGAGAGAGAGAGAGAGAAAGAGAGAGAGAGAGAGAGAGAGAATCTTAAGCAGGCTCCATACCCAGTGTGGAACCCAATGCGGGGCTCTACCTCATGTCCATGAGATCATGACCTGAGCCCAAATCAAGATTGAGACATCCAGGTGGCCCAAACAACTTTTCTTAGTCATACATAAATTTTACAAATTATTGTGATATCTTTGTTTTCAATAATGAACGATCCAAATATTGTTTGGTAGATATGTATGAAGCCTTTCTCTATCTAAGTCAAAGGAGTTACTTATCTCTGGAACCCAATAATCTAAAACTTTAACTAAGAGTTTTTGTTGCAAGGCCCAATAAACTTCTGAGTCTTAGAGAACAATATAAGTAACATCACATCTCTATGACACTCTAGGCTGTTTACTAATTGCTATATCTTTGCAAATAATTTTTCATATATATAAAACACAGTGACATCCATGGTCATCATCTAGTATAGAAATCTTGGGGCACCTGGGTGGCTCAGTCAGTTAGGTGTCCAACTCTTGGTTTCAGCTCAGATCACGGTCTCATGGTTCATGGAATCAAGTCCTGCATCAGGCTCTGTGCTGTCAATGCAGAGCCTGCTTGGGAATCTCTCTCTCCTTCTCTCCCTGTCCCTTCCTCACTCTCTCCCTCAAGATAAAAATAAACATTAAAACAAAAAAAAAAAAAGAAATCTTATGAGAAACATATCAGAAGGTACAGCTTGAAATCCTAGTGTTTAATATATATGGTTCTAATCCTGTAAGTATTAAGGACACACCCATGCTATGGGCATTTTTAAAGCAACAGTTTTACTATAACTGTTTACTATAACTATTCCCTAAATAATAGGCACTCACGTTTATTTATCAACCTAAATTTGGAACTGGAGAAAAATTGCATCCTGAAGTTAAGTAATATTAGACCTGTCTTTTGCAGTCTCTATCTTCCAAGGCCAGATTTTTTTTTTTTCTTCTTCTATGAATTAGAATTTTTACACCATCCTTCTAATTAAACCAGTTAAAATGTTCTTGTTTCACATTTGGGCTTGAGTACCTGGATGCATATTAGTTAACTTTTACTTTGTTATTATCAAAAAATACTAATGAAGATAGATGGTCTTTCTTTTACTCAGTCATTAATCAAATTGTTGGACTTTTAAGTCAAGACCCTGTCTATAACTGTGGGACAATTTAGAGCTGATTGGAAATGAGACTATGAGAACCATTACTGGAAGAACAGAAAGAAAACATAATGTAACAAATAATGTTTATTTTCTAGTAAAATATTATTCTCAAAGTAATTGAAGTGACCTCATTGCGAATATGTTAATATATATGTGTGTGGTGTGTAATATTTACATAATTACTTTATGGAGACTCAAAAATATTCATGGAGATGAATATATATTTATTTTTATATATTTATAGATATTTTAAATGAATATATTCATTTTTTAACATTTATTTATTTTTGAGAAGAGAGAGACAGAGCATGAGCAGGGGAGGAGACAGAAAGAGGGAGACACAGAATCCACAACAGGCTCCAGGCTCCGAGCTGTCAGCACAGAGCCCGATGCTGGTCTCGAACTCATGGACCGTGAGATCATGACCCGAGCCGAAGTCAGATGCTCAACCGACTGAGCCACCCAGGTGCCCCAAATATAAATCCAGAAGGAAGACTTGCTGCTCTACAGACTGCCTGTGCAGACCTCATTTCAGAAAATATGTAAACTTCCAAATTTTATAAAATACAACAGCATCAGATGATTTAAGGGGGCCACTTTTATCCTGAGTACTTGACTCCTAAGTAAACGTGGTCACATAAGCAATATGAGTCAGAGCATCAGGTAAGTCAGGTCAAAATTTGGAATAACCAAATGTTAGAATCCCACAAATTTAGAACTACCAAAGCTGGAACAGAGAAGATAGCCAATTTTAAGGTTCAAATCCTCTTCACAGTCTAGGAACCAAACAAGCAGATCTGGAGAATTAACATGTAAATCAAAGTGTTTTGCTTTGTTTTGTTTTCCACTCAGCAGCAACTAGAATCAACTCTCTACAATATTGCACTAGTTCCCAAAATTGCCCAAATTTGCTGTTGTTGTTATTGGTTCATTATACTTCATCTGCAAAGCAGGCGGCCTTCTAGATTGTAACATTTTGTAGCCTGTAGCTGACAACAGATGTCATTAGTTAGGCAATTTTATAATTGGCCTTTGTCACTATGAAGCAAAGAAATATACCAACGTTAAAGGGTCACTTTTGTATTTCTCTCGAATTTCTGAGGCTATCAGATCACCTAAATTTATCTAATTATAAAGCCCTTTAGGGAAAATTTTTCTCTAGGTTTCTTTTTGTCTGTTTATCTATGAATAACTAGATAAAAGAGTGGGAGAGTCCAAAACTTTTGAGAAATCTTGTGTCATCAAAATTGAACTCCTTCGGGGCGCCTGGGTGGCTCAGTCGGTTAAGCGTGTGACTTCAGCTCAGGTCATGATCTCACAGTCCGTGAGTTCGAGCCCCACGTCGGGCTCTGTGCTGACAGCTCAGAGCCTGGAGCCTGCTTCAGATTCTGTGTCTCCCTCTCTCTCTGACCCTCCCCCGTTCATGTTCTGTCTTTCTCTGTCTCAAAAATAAATAAAACATTAAAAAAATTTAAAAAAAAATGAACTCCTTCACAAACTAAAGGAAACGATAATTTAAATTCATATGCTAGAGGAACAGAGAAAATAAGAAAGGAAGCAAGGGAGGGAGGAAATACAGAACATCAATTAATTACAGAGAAAAGTTCTGAAGATGAGGGTACCAGAGTCAGAAAACTTACAAGATTAGGTACTATAGGGATTAATGAAACAATAAATGTATTTACTTCCCTATGATCTTGTACAAATGTGCATAGTGGTCAATCATCTTTATCAAATTTATCTTCCTTCCTTCTTGGAAGTATGGGAGTATTACAGATACTTTCTAAAATGTATCTTTTAAAATTTCCCTTTTTAAAAATGACCTCTTGTTTTCCGAATTCTTCTATAAATTTATAATTTTCTTTCTTTTACTGGTCCCTTATAAAAGGATACCATTTTACATATGGCCGTGACTTATTCTTTTGGTAAACTATTTTTATAGTTTATTTTATATCTCAAATAAAACCGGTGTCATTATTCCCTAGCACCCAAGGTGATACACTGATTTGTTTCAGGTTAGGGTGCTTTTCCAGCATGGGGTGAGACTGCCACTCTCGGCCATACCCGTTTTCTTTCAGAAAGCACCTGGTAGCTAAATAAAATGCCCTCTTCCCAAGATCCTGTATAGACTGTCTTTTCAAAGTAGAGAATATGGTAGCCTTTCTGACGGCAGGTCTCTTCCCAGCAGATTTCCAGGAGACTCAGAAGAAAGTAGGAATACATGTTCTTCAGTCAGGGACCCATCTATATGGGAACCGTGGAGGAAAAGAAGCAAGTATGAAAAGGAGCAAGGCTCATATGAAATGCCAACAACCTTCCCCAAATGCAAAGTGACAAACTGAGAAAACTACATGTTGATTATCACCATTTCCTCCTCTGAGATTGCTTACATCTGTCTACTTTAAGTGGCTTGACAATTACTCCCTAGCGTTCTGGGCTTTTCTGATTCCCTTGCTTCTGCATTCTACAGTGTTTCTTTGTACAATCCCTCTTCTAATATCTGGTTTCTTGTAAAAATGACACCTAGTCCCCCTTCTTCCTTTCTTCCCTTTATAGGTTGGCCAAAGTAGGGATAATTCCCCTTAGCAAACAGTTCTGAGCGTCCAACCCAGCAGTCTTTAATTTCTTCTTTGTCTTTCTCCAGATTACCCCAGAACTGAGTAGTTGCTGCTAAGATTTAATAATAGATCTAATAGTAGATCTAAATAATAGACCGTCCTATTTCCTAACCTAGGTTTGGACAGTCTGAAAGAAAACCAAGATAAAGGTAGCTAGGGTAAGAGGGCTATTTTGATCCACCCTTGGATCCATGCCAGTAAATTTTGTGAAAGCCTCAACAAACCATTGATGGAAATCAACTGACGACAGACCTATTTCCGGGTACAGTACTACAGATTCTCCCAGCTCACGTTGAACAGTCAAACTACAGGCAATGAAGTTAGCCACTCCTTGCACTGGGTCTCTTACACCATTTTATCTTCCATAGTTGTGTGTGGGCGGGGTGAGGCAAATAATTGGCTTCCTCTGATCACCATAATCACCATAATTCCCTGATGCGGCAATCTTTGGATTCCCATTGTTCCTGCTCCATCAAAGAAGAAAATTAGCTGGCTACAGAATTCCATGCAGTAGGCAGTTCACGTCTCCATGTGTGGGCCTCTAAACTGAAAACAGAGTATTGCAAATTTCTGGGGCCCAGGGGAAGGAAGCCTTTAAATGAATTCATAGCAGCTGATAAAGAAGGCACAGGATGACAGAGGAATCCTGGGTAGTTTCTCAATGGTATCAGCTTTTTTGGTGATCCAAATAGGAAAGACTGGTTTTCCTCTCTTTCAGACAAGAAAAATGTAAATCATATGCCTCTTTTGCTTCCTTTCCTATTTTGACATTCATCTGGTTAACTGTTTATTTGTTTGGTTGGTTTGTTTGTTTTGTTTGTTTTCTAAGTGACTAGTACAGCTACTGTCCATCCTGTTGCCTTCATAGGGAACAGTCTTTTATCCGAGTTCTCAGTTATTTCCAGGTCCAGGCTCATCACATCTGCTCTCCTAACTACATGGTGTAGGGATGATAAGAGGTGGAATCTGGACAGTCCAGTGGACATTAACACCTGCTCCTCAGACAGAGCAGATGCTTCATCATCAGCTGACCAAGTTGTATCTTCTTCACTCTTTTCAGGAGATGTACTAATTGAGAAACTATCCATCTAAAAGGTCATCCCTTCCCCCCTCTTTGGAGCCATTTTGAGGCCATGAGGGATAAAGACAAACAGAGAAAGAAGGAACGCAGAGAGAAGAGAAAGAAGGCAGCACTTCTATGAAAGAGAAGGTGTCTTTAATTCTTGTATTTCCTCTTCCATTTCTCTCAATATTTTCTTCTGACCATCCAAATTCTTTTTACTTTTCTTTCTTCTGAATGATAATTAACCCCCCAAATACCAGTCATTTATTTGTTTGGGAAGAAGGCTGTATTAGTTTTCCAGGGCAGCTGTAACAATACACCACAGACTGGGTGGTTTAAACAACATCTTATCCTCATTGCCAGAATTGTTGGGGAAACTAATTTAAAACAAAATGTCTTCCCAAATCTGAAAACTTCTCCACAAGGGTAAACGAGATTTAAAAAAAAATTGTTATCGGGTAAAGCATTAAACCAGAATATGATGCATATCCCAAGCAGTCTGCTAAAAATGACAGACAGAAAGCAATCTCAAACTTTTATAAGTCAATCAAGTACAACACATTGCACACATGTTCTCAAGATAAACTATAACTAGTCCTCAAGTAAAAGGACTGGACAGCACCATTTGCCACAGAATTCATGTTAAATTCACTTGGTAATTGGAGTGACCATCTGTGTTGGCTAACTGGCTTCATCCAAAGGAAAAGTTAAATCCTTGTATCTTTATGATGAGGTAGTTTCCCAGGTGACAGTGAGGCACATTCCCCAAGGTAGACCCCTACCTTCTCATAGAAACTGTGATGGGGGTGCCATTTTCCTTGAAGATTACCTTTAAAAGAGATTCACGGTTCCCCAAGAAAATCACTTCTGAGTTTGTACCACAGGTATCCAGATAGTCATTAATTCAGTATATAGTTCTTTAGCCCTACTTTGTCAGACACTTTAAGAAGGCACATAGGGTGCACCAAGGGCACCAAGGGCAGTGTGCCCCCAAATGTACCCCTTTGACATACTGATAATTTTAAGGTAAAACTTAGTTCAGAAGGAGACCCTCTTCTGTCCCCTTTGAAAGTAGGAAATAAATCTCCCATGTGAAAAATACCCTCACTGTACTAAGAAGTGAAAAGACACCCTTACTACCAGAGACAGACATTAAAGCTCAGAAAGCTGTAGAAACAGACCTTGTTATTTTTTTCTTGCTAACCTACTACCTCAGCCTGAATTCTGTTTAGAGTTCCCTAGTAATTAAAGCTCACAAACACCTATTTTCTTTACCCTGTCAATTCCTCACAAATTTCTCATCTGTGTGTCTAAAAAGCATAAAGACTACTTGGCTTGGTCATTTCTTCAGGTTTCAGTTTCATTATTGGGCCTCTGTATACATGAAATAAAACTTTGGTTTTTTTTCTCTTGTTATTTTGTCTCTTGTAAATTTAATTCTTAGTCCAGCTGTAGACCTTGAAGGGAAGAGGAAGAACTTTCTTTCCCTACAGCACTGATTTATCATCACAATCCTTTTATGTTTTGGGAGCAGCGTGTACTTTCCATGGCTTTGCATCTATGAGAACTATAATAAATATACTATTACTCTCATTATAAAGATGAAGAAACATAAACCTTGTTTAAATTATTTATTCAATATCACAAACCAGTTATTGGTAAGAAGGAAATTATAATTTTTCTGGGTCTAAGATGTAAAGAAATCACAAGGATGTGAATGTTTTATTCACAGATATTTGTGTACATATATTTTCAGGTTTATAGTTATGAAGATATTTTTAAGATAATCTTATTACCCATTTTTCTTTTAGCCATGTGATCTTTTCTGTCAAACTGCAATTAAAATAAGATACAATTCATACTCCTATTCAGTAGTATTGAAACTCAAAATCATGCTAGAAATTAATTTTTTCAGTTACTTTTGTTTGAACAACTCTTGTATCTTCTTTTGGCTCCAAGACTGGAATAAAATATTTTATCTTACTAAAAGAAATTTAAAAGGAGCAAACAACAAATGATTTAGAAAATATTTTCAAAAAAAATGAAATTTCTTCCTTTTTATTACTTTAAAACCTGAGGGAGATGAGCCCCTCTATGGCCTTGTTCTTTAGAAATGTCCAGATATTACAACCTTCCATACATTACATTATTTCAGAGCACATAGGCACCTTATCTTTCAGGATTCAGTGTTCAGTCCTGACGTAGCATCGCCCTAGTGGTTAACACATTTTATGCTCCAGGAAAACCTTTCTCAGCTTTTACCCTGTGTTCTCAAACCAGAGACAATTGTATCTGAAGGTCATGAAGCTTGTGGATTGCACTCCTCCTAATGTCAGAGATGGATGCTGCTTTACAGAGAGAGATCGAACTCCTAGAAAAGAAAAACACAAATTTGGGAACTAATGAACAGCGTCATGATTATAGTTAATAATATTGTATTATACACTTGACAGTTGCTAGGAGACTAAATCCTAAATATTCTCCCCCGACACACACAAATGATGATTATGTGACATGATGAAGGTCTTAAGGCAAACATATTGCAATATATAAGTGTATCAAATCAACATGTTGTACAACTTAAACTTACATAGTGTCATATGTCAAGTATATCTAAAAAAATGCAAAAGAAATTGACAAAAAAAAAGGAAAAAACACTAATTTAAGGCACTTTTTAGGTCCTCTTCTTTGGGAGACTAAAAGCAATAAGTTCTTATACAGTAATGTATAATTTTCAAATAACACCAAGAACTATTTGCTTGTTTTTGTTTATCTTACAATTTGTGATTTTGCAGGCACCCATTATTTAGTGTAGGTTTTGCAGTAGTGGCACTTGGTCATTAATGAATATTTTTGATGTCAAATAATTCATATGACCACCAAATTTATATATTTATAGGGCTTGTAAGCATGAATCATATTTTCTTTATATTGGCACATTAGCCATTAGAATTGTGAATGCTTTTATTCTTTTTTAATGAGACACAATTTTTTAATTAATAAAAAATTTCAACTCAATTATTTGACTTTATTTATGTATTATAATGTATATTTTATGGTTTAACTTAGATAGTTGAAGCATTCAGAAAAATGTAGATATATAAATAAAAATGATTTCATTTTTATCTTTACTAATTTACATTATTTTCCATTTTTTTTTTCCACTTAGAATAAGATTACATTTTTTTTTCAGGGGCACCTGGGTGGGTCAGTCGGTTAAGCATCCAACTCTTGGTTTGGGCTCAGGGCTTAACCTCATGATTTCGTGAGTTCTAGCCCCACATCGGGTTCTGTGTTGACAGTGTGGAGGCTGCTTGGAATTCTTTCTCTCTCCCTCTCTCTTGGTTCCTCCCCTGCACACATTGTCTCTGTCTCTTTCAAAATAAATAAATAAACTTAATTTTTTTAAAAAAATTGCATGTTTCTATGGTAATAATAGTTAACATGATATATACACTCTTAAAAATTTTGATATGCATGAGACAGTAGTACAAACTATAGACGTAATATATATCACATGTCTAGAACTTTTCATATTGCACAACTGAAACTTTGTACCCTTTGACCAACATCCCCCCATCTTGGCCATCTCCCCAACCACTGGCAACTACCATTCTACTTGCTGTTTCTATGACTTTGACTATTTTAGATTCCTCGTATAAGTGGAATCATTCAGAATGTGTCCTTATCTGCTTGGTTTATGTCACTTAGCATAATGTCCTCTTGGTTCCCTCTTAAATTCTACAGATGAATGGGACCAAATATGAAAGGACTGTGATGTATTCATAATACACAAATAATATAAATATATAAATATTCTGGAGGGAAATAAGAAAGCAAAAGCTAAAAGAGAAATAGGAAAATCCTTTTTAAATATTCTATTTACATTTCTAAGAAGTAGAAAAAATAAAAAAAATGAATAGAATTTTACCAAATCTGATGACTACAAAATGCATCAACAGAAAATTACAAACTTACAATAGAATTAATACTAAAAACTATAAAAATGAACAAAGAAGTCACCTTCATAAAATGACATGGTAATATACATATAGAAAACTAAAGACTCCACCAAAAAACTAGAAGGCTGGATAAATGAATTCAGCAAAGTCACAGGATACAAAAACAATCTACAGAAATCAGTTGCATTTCTATACACCAATAATGATGTAGCAGAAAGAGAAATTAAGAACACAATCATATGGAGGGGCACCTGGTGGCTTAGTCAGTTAAGTGTCAAGCTCTTGATTTTGGCTCAGGTCATGATCTCCTGGTTCATGAGATCAGCCCCACATTGGTCTCTGTGCTGACAGCATGGACCCTGTTTGGGATTCTCTTTCTCTCTCTGCCCTTCCCCTGCTTGTGTTCTCCTTTCCACTCTCTAAATAGATAGATAAATAAATAAATAAATAAATATTTTTAAAAATACTATTTACAATTGCATGAAAAATAGTAAGATACCCAGGAATAAACTTAACCACAAGGGTAAAAGATCTGTACTCTGAAAAATGTAAAACATTGATGAAAGAAATTGACAAATGGAACAAATGAAAAGGCATTCCATGTTCATGGATAGGGACAGTAAATATTGTTAAAATGCCCATACTACCCAAAGCAATCTGCCTATTTAATGGGCTCTCCATCAAAATACCAACAGCATTTTTTTGCAGAATACACTTAGAATTGAATTGCAAAATTTAACAAAACTGAAAGATGATATAATGTTGAGAGAAACATATTTTAAATGAGAACTCATTTTGAGATGAACTTTCTAAATAGTGCACAGGATATGTGAGAAAGGGAGACATAGATATAGATACATGATATATACAAAATACAAATTATTTCTATTCTAGATTATTAGTTATAGAAAATAGATGAAACAATGAAAATGTATTCATTTTAAATTACTGGTTTCAGAATTTGAGATTATGGTTAATTAATTACCTTTTCCTCATTTTGTATATTTTTTGAACAAGAGAAAACTTACTTCAGAACAGAAATTATTTCCTTTTACTAATTGTTTATGCATTTCTAATACAGATTTCTTCTAACTTCTTGGATTAAGCTGATACTTATTGTCATTTTACTACTTAGAAATAATTTTTCAGAGTATAAAATGCTTAGATTATGGTGTTTTTTTAAAAATATAGAGATACAACATTTGATATAATTTATAAAAGTAATTGTAAAGAAGGTAAAGACTAGATGAAAATGCACTAATTTTGATCATGTTTTGCCTAGTGGTGACTATTTTCTCTATATGCTACTATCCTACATATTCTGCACGTATTACTTTATAATTTAAGAATATTAGCAAGGAAACTGAGAAGGAAAGACAAAGAAAAAAAAAGTCAAAAATGATTAGAACCCTCAGTGGGGTAGCATTTCACCATTTCTAGTAGCTTAGATTAACAATTTCCTTATTACAATTTATGTTTGAATTTGTAGCTATCCACAGGGTGTAAAACTTTATGTTGAAGGCCATGAAAGTTTAAAACATGGGCAGTAAAAATTCATATGATAGAAATAAACTTCTAATACTGGTAAGTTGCCATAAAGCAATGTGTGAAGAAAGTTGTTTTGCTTTGTTAACATTGGGAAGAAGGCTTCTAAGGACAGAAGAGCAAAGCCTTCCCTGCACCTTAGGAATCATACATATTTTTAGTTTACCTTCACAAAGCAGCTGACTTGGGTAGAACATGTAAACATATCCATAGTTTACTGAAATGAGGCATTATTCTTTCTAATCAAACTTTAGCTTTAGAACAGTAAAAATATACTCTAATTAAGCGTAACTACATTTCTAAGAAAAATGCATTTAAAAATAGAGACTTGTTTCTCTTAAACTGTGGTCCATTTTCATGGGTCATCCTTTCACCCAGTGTAATTCTAAAGCTTTTTTAGGTCTTATTTGACTGAATTCTTAATATGCTGAAACCTGAAAATTTGAAGCATCCGAAACATGATTACTTCTGATTCTTTTTTTTTATTATTAGGGCCAATATAGCAGTGCTTCCCATCAAAGACTGGGATTTTTTTTTTTTATCAGTACTAATCTACTATTTCTTTCCTGATGCTTCTAGAGTATACTGAAAGCTCTTGGTTTGAGATAATTAACTTCCTGAGCATAGCATTTCCCATTTTTTCCAGAGAGTAGCTACATTTCTCTATGTTCATCTCTGCAACCTCACAGACAAGTTTTTTCTGGTCTGTATCTCAGGAATTAGGTAAATTATGCACTAATAAACAATGAGTTTATTTTGTAGTAGAAGCCAAAATTATGTGAATAGCACACATCATGCGGAGAGGTGGTTTGCTGTGGAGGTCAAAAACACATGGTTTAGTGTAATACCTGATTCTACTTAATGACCTAGGTGATATTTTAAAAATTACAGAATCTTTCTTGCCTGAGTTTCTCCATCTGTAGCAACCTCATGCAGATGTTGTGAGGACTGAAAGAGTTAATATCTATGAGATCCTTATAATAGACTCTGGAACACAGGCATAGTAAGCTCCAGGTTGTGGCCATTACCATTATGATAACAAAATTTCATTTTGAAACTATAGATATGGATAAAATTAGTGTAGAAGAAGAAAATAGTGATTAATATAAATGAATAAATGATTTCTCAATATAGGGAGCATATTTTTGAAGAGAGGGAAACACAAACTGTGTCAGAGACAAGGAGAGGAAAAAAAGTGTTTCTTACGCATACACTTAAAGAGGGCAGAGCATAACCAGTGCACTTTAATATGAGCATTATGGTGCTCCATATTTTATTAAAAATTTTCCGCTCCCCTGGGACGCCTGGCTGGCTCAGTCGGTTAAGCGTCCAACTTCAGCTCGGGTCATGATCTCACAGTTCATGAGCTCGAGCCCTTGCATTGGCTCTGTTGCTGACAGCTCAGAGCCTGGAGCCTGCTTCAGATTCTGTGTCTCCTTCTCTCTCTGCTCTTCCCCTGCTCATGTGCTGTCTCTCTCTCTCTCTCTCTCTCTGAAATAAATTAACATTAAAAAACATTAAATTCTTTTTTTCCTCTCTCCGATTAGAACAAATTTTGGAATAGGTATAATTGGCATACAAAATATCAAATGGTTGATACAGCTACGTTATGACATGGTATATGTAATGTATTGTATTTATATTATTGTAAATATATATTATAAATAATGATATAATTACTATTTCTTTGAAGTATAGATTTCACTAAGTTTAAAGCAAAGGCACATGTCAACTTATATGATAAGTTGATAACTTTTTCCAACTTACTGAGATATAATTAACATGACATAGGTTTAAGGCATATGGTGTTATGATTTGATATATGTATTATTGCAAAATTATTACCACATTAGGGTTAGTTAGCACCTTCATCGCCTTACATAATTACCATTTTTTTGTGAAAATATTTCAAATCTACTCTATAGCTACTTTCAGGTATGTAATGCAGTATTGTTAACGTTGTTAACATACTGTACATTAGATCCACAAAACTTATTCATCTTACATTGGAAGTTTTTACCTTTTTTTTAATTTTTAATTTTAATTCCAGTGTAGTTACCCATAGTGTTATATAAATTTTAGGTGTACAATACAGTAATTCAACAATTCTATACATTAACTCAGTGCTCATCATGATAAGTATATTTCTTAATCCCCCATCACCTATCACCCATCCTCCCACCCACCTCCCCTCTAAGTAACCATCTGTTTGTTCTCTATAGTTAAGAGTCTGTTTCTTGGTCTGTCTCTCTCTTCCCCCCCGCCATTGGCTCATTTGCTTTGTTTCTTAAATCCCACATATGAGTGAAATCATACAGTATTTGGATTCCTCTAACTGAGGTATTTGACTTAGCATCTCTAACTCCATCCATGTTGTTGCAAATGGCAAGTTTTCCTGTCTTTATTTAATTACTATTTAATTGTATTGTAAATGTATATGTATATGTATTTGTATATGCATGTGCATATACATACACATATACGACATCTTCTTTGTCCATTTATCTATCAGTGGATATCGGGCTGCTTCCATAGTTTGGCTATTGTAAATAATGCTGCAATAAACAAAAGAGTGCAGGTATCCCTTTGAATTAGTGTTTTTGTATTTGGGGGATAAATAGTAGTGCAATTCCTGGATCATAGAGAGAGTAGTTCTATTTTTAACTTTTGAAAAACCTCCAAACTGGTTTCCACACTGGCTGCACCAGTTTACATTGTCACCAACAGTACAAGAGGGTTCCCTTATCACCACATCCTCCCCAATGCTTGTTGCTTCTTGTGTTTTTCATGTGAGCCCTTCTCACAGATGTGAAGTGATATCTCATGGTGGTTTTGATTTGCATTTCCCTGATGATGAGTGATGTTGAGCATCTTTCATGTGTCTGTTGGCCACCTGTATGTCTTCTTTGGAGAAATGCCTATTGATATCTTCTGCCCATTTTAAATTGGATTATTTGTTTTTTGAGTGTTGAATTTTATCAGTTCTTTATATAGTTTAGATACTAACCCTTTATTTAATATGTCATTTGCAAATATATTCTCCTTTTGGTAGTTACCATTTAGTTTTGTTGATCATTTCTTTTGCTATTAAGAAGCTCTTTATTTTGATATAGGCCCAATAGTTTGTTTTTGCTTTTGTTTCCCTTGCCTCAGGAGACATATCCAGAAACAATGTTTCTAAGGCCAATGTCAGAGATATTACTACATGTGATGCTTTCTAGGGTTTTTTATGGTTTTAGGTCTCACATTTAGGTCTCTAATCCATTTTGAGTTGGTTTTTGTGTATGGTGTAAGAAAGTGGTCCAGTTTCATTCTTTTGCATGTTGCTGTCCAGTTTCTCCAGCAACATTCATTGAAGAGCTTGTCTTTTTCCCACTGGATATTCTTTCCTCCTTTGGTGCAGATTAATTGACCATGTAATTGTGGATTTATTTCTGGATTTCCTATTTTGTTCCATTGATCAATCTTTCAATTTTTGTGCCAGTACCACACTGTTTTGATTACTATGTCTTCGTAATATAACTTTAAGTCTAGATTCCAAAGCCTTCAGTTTGATTTTCTTTTTCAAGATTGCTTACGCTATGCCAGGTCTTTGGTAGTTCTACACAAATTTTATGATTGTTCTAGTTCTTTGAAAAATGCTGTTGGTGTTTTGATAGGGATAGAATTAAATCTGTAGATTCCTTTGGGTTGTATAGACATTTTAACAATATTTGTTCTTCCATTCCATGAACATGGAATGTCTTTCCATTCCTTTGTGTTGCTTTCTGGGATTGTTTTCTTAATTTCTCTTTCTGCTGCATCATTATAAGTATATGGAAGTGCAACTGATTTCTGTATATTTATTTAGTATCCTGTGACTTTACTGAATTCATTTATTCATTCTACTAGTTTTTTGATGAAGTCTTTAGAGTTTTATATATGTAGTATCATGTAATCTGCAAATAGTGAAAGTTTTACTTTTTCTCATCAACTTGGATGATATTTATAACTTTTTATTGTCTGATTGCTTGACCAGGATAGAAGTTTGTAGTCTTTGACTGACGTGTCCTCAATTTCCTCAAGCCCCAGCTCCTGGAAAATACAATTCTACTCCCTATTTTTATGACTTCAATTTTTTTCCCCACATATAGTGATAAAATACAGTATTTGTGACTCTGTGTCTGGCTATTTTACTTATCATAATGTCCTCTAGGTTCATTCATGTTGCCACATTTGTCAAGATTTTTCTTTTATGGCTGAATAATATTCCATTATACACACACACACACACACACACACACACACACATCATATTTTCTTTTTTTTTTTTTTTTTTTTTTTTAATGTTTTATTTATTTTTGAGACAGGGAGAGACAGAGCATGAACAGGGGAGGGTCAGAGAGAGGGAGACACAGAATCTGAAACAGGCTCCAGGCTCCGAGCTGTCAGCACAGAGCCTGACGCGGGGCTCGAACTCACGGACCGAGAGATCATGACCTGAGCCAAAGTCGGCCGCTTAACCGACTGCGCCACCCAGGCGCCCCAATATTTTCTTTATCCATTCATCTGTCAACTGAAATTTGGTTGTTGCCAAATCGTGGCTATTGTGAATGATGCTACAATGAAAAGAGGAGTGCGGGTATCTCTTTGAGATCCTGATTTCATTTCCTTCAGCTATACACCCAGAAATGTGATTGCTGTGTAATATGTTAGTACTGTTTTTAACTTTTTTGAGTAATCTCCATACTGTTTTCCACAGTGACTGTATTAGTTTACATTTTAATAAGTGCATAATTTTTTTTTTTTATATCTTCACCAACACTTATCGCTTGACTTTTGGATAATAGCCATTCTAAGGTGTGAGGTGGTATCTCATTGTGGTGCTGATTTACATTTCCCTGATGATGTTGCATATACTTTCACGTACCTGTTGGCCATTTGCATGTTTTCTTTAGAAAAATGCCTATTCAATTTAAAACAGATGGTTTGATTTTTTGCTAGTGAGTGGTATGTGTTCCTTATATATTTTGGATATCAACCCCTTAGATATATATGATTTGCAATTATTTTCTTTCTTTCCATAAGATGCCTTTTCATTTTGTTGATCATTTCCTTTGCTGCATAGATTTTTAGTTTGAGTTGTTTTAGTTTAGTTTTAGTTTAGTTTAGTTTAGTTTAGTTTTTAGTTTGAGTTGTTGAGTTGTTTACTTTTGCTTTGGTTGTTTATGATGCAGGTTAGGTCAAACTGCTTCTCACTGTCTCCAATGCATCCAAATTCATTCATTCATTCATTCATTCATTCATTCTTTCATTCATTCTGCTAATACAGTGAACTGGAACTTCTCTGTTAGAAACCTAGACTTCTAGAAAGCCTCTCTTGTTCATGGGTGATTATTCGAGACCCTGTTCTCCAGAAGTTCCTGGCTATGGCTAAGAGGGGCCACCATAGGGTCCACAGCCTAGGGTGAGGTCTGTATGCCTGTTATCTGACACATGGGTAGGCAATACCTCTCCCTGGTTCCTCCGTGTATGGTGCTGGAACCCACAACTCTCACAAAAGTACTTTGTCAGTGGATGGATGTTGAACTGTTGTTGTTGAAAGGGCAGTATGATAAGGAATGTCTTATTTATTTATGTTGTTGAGGTTGTGGTAGTAGCTGATAATGTTCTACTAAAGGTAAGCATAGATATTCCCACTTAGAATTCTTAAAAGTATCTTAAATTCATATGAAAAACTGAGGCATGAATCAAAATCAATATTCTTTTAAATTGACAATGCTTTTTAAAGATATCTTAACACAGGATTGCCTGGGTGGCTCAGTCAGTTAAGCATCCAACTACAGCTCAAATGACGATCTCACGGTTCCTGAGTTTGAGCCTCGGGTCGAGTTCTGTGCTGACACCTCAGCCTCTTTGAATTTTGTGTCTCCTTCTCTCTCTGCCTCTCCCCACTCATACTCTGTCTGCTTCTCAAAAATAAATGAAAAATTAAATTAAATTAAGAAAAAAGACATCCTAAGATATATTGCAACAGAACTACAATTAATGAAAAGACTTAGGGAGAGTATTAGAACAGGAAGGGGCCTAGAATGTGATCGTGAAAAACCCCAACATTTAGAGGATTTTCAGAAGAGTCTATAAAGAATGCACAGAATGACTGGGCAAAGCATAGACCTATAAAATACAGACTCGGATGAAGAGGAGCCTACAATGAAAGCATTGGAATGATGGTTAGAGAATATTTCTATATTCTCTCTCTATATAAGCACTTATTATATTCCATTTATATGCTCAGAATTCAACTGTAAACAACATGAGACAGTTGTGTTAAAGGAACTTTTAATCAGGGAAAGAAAATGCAAATTGTGTAAAAAGTAAATGGGAAAGGAGAAGAGGTATCCACTAAAACAGGTAAGGATGCAGGTTTACTAATATTTTGATTAGTAAATACATGAGGAAAATCGTTAACTCAAGAAAACATTTTCGTGAATGTCTGTTATTTGCCAGGTGCTGCTTAAGGTACAGGCAATACTGCAATCGACAACACAAAGTTGCTTCCTTAATGGAATGGGTATTAGATGAGCAATGCAGACAATAAAAAAAATAAGTGGGTAAGTACATAATATTCTTAATGGTTTTAAGAGCCTTGGGGCGCCTGGGTGGCTCAGTCGGTTAAGCGTCCGACTTCAGCTCAGGTCACGATCTCGCGGTCCGCGAGTCCTAGCCCCGCGTCGGGCTCTGGGCTGATGGCTCAGAGCCTGGAGCCTGCTTCCGATTCTGTGTCTCCCTCTCTCTCTGCCCCTCCCCCATTCATGCTGTGTCTGTCTCAAAAATAAATAAACGTTAAAAAAAAAAAAATTAAAAAAAAATGGTTTTAAGAGCCTGTAAAATAATGAAGCAGGATGAGAGTAAAAAACAAAAGCAAGGAGTAGGAGGTAAAGACTCTCTATTATAGGTGATCACGATAGGGCTTTCTAAAATGGTAATGAATTAGCAGCCATCCATAAGAGCTGAAAGATAGCTGGATGAAGAACATTGTGGTAAAAGAAAACAATAAATATAAAGGCCCTAAGCATGGCCTTGCCAGGCTGTCCCAAAATAATTTCTTATCCATGCCCCATCATATCGCACCATACACTGAATACTCCAGAAATACCAGAATTTACATTGCTGTTTATGCTCATATATATATATATATATATATATATATATATATATTTGATGTTTTGTTTTATTTTTGAGAGTTAGGGAGAGACAGAGCGTGAGCGGGGGAGGGGCAGAGAGAGAGGGAGACACAAAATCTGAAGCAGGCTCCAGGCTCTGAGCTGTCAGCCCAGAGCCCAACGCGGGGCTCCAACCCACGAATCATGAGAGCATGACCTGAGCCGAAGTCGGACACTCGACTGACTGATCCACCCAGGTGCTTCTCTGTTCTTATCTTCGTAAAATTTTTTTTTTCAGATTTTTCTTCCTATCTAGAATGATCTTCCTCTCAGTCTCCAAACCATTTTCTCCAGGAAGCCTTTTTAAAATGCAAGCAAAATAATGACATTTAAAATACCACTTAGACATCCATCTCTCTTACTAAATAAGTTGTTTAAGATATACAATTGTGTTTTATTCCTCATTACATCCATGGTGTACTTACTCTGTGCTCCAGTTCCTACCATATACCCAGCACCTGGCACACAGTGGGTGCTTCCAAGATCATGATCAATACTGTATGCTAAAATCATGAGTTACCAAAAACTATATAGAAGCACCTGGGTAACTTAGTTAAGCATGTGACTCTTGATTTCAGCTCAGGTCATGACCACAGGGTTCATGGGATCGAGCCCCTATCCATGAGGATCCTGCTTGGGATTCTCTCTCTCTCCCTCTCTCTCTGTCCCTCACCCTCTGATGCTCTCTCTCTCTCTCTCTGTCTCTAAAAATAAATAAATAAAAATTTTTAGAGATAGATATATGTATGTTTTAAATTATAAAATTAAAACGCATAATGCTTAATAAAATTAAAATGCATAATGCTTAATGTAATTCTTTACAATAATAATACCTAAGAACTATTAAATGCTTATTACATTCTAATTCAATGTTTTATATTCTTTACATGTGTTAACCTTTTAAACCTCAAAATAAAAACTAAGGAAATGGAAAAGAAAGAACAAAAGATACCCGTTCTTCCATAGCACAGCAAGAAAAAACTGCATGAAAAGAAGACAGAGAGTAGTACCAAAGCTCAAACTTTAATCAACAAAACTTCTGTCTTGAACTGCACAAGAGTTTAAATCAGGAACTTATCTTCGTGCTTCATAAACATACCAAATTATGAATGAGATAAATGTCTACCTGAAAACAAAATAATGCATCATTTTACTGCAAGAGTTTACGTAGCTTCGAAGAGCAGATGTTTTGATTCTACCAAACTGTGGTTGACAAATTTGCTAGCAGTGGGAGTGGAAAATTACTTTTCGTTTTTAGAAATTATTTGATAGCATTTACAGACCTTTGTTATTTATCACCTTGATTAAAAGCTGTCATTTGAAGCATTTATAGTCTTCAAGTACACGTCAAAACAGTTTCCAGCCAATTCGAATGCTCTTCAGAAAAGGCATATTAAACCGAACTGGGGTATATATCTTTCTTTTCTTCGGCAATACATCAAAACTATACAGTCAGGTACATTCTAATATAGTATGAGAATTTCACTGATTAAATTTGGAAAGATTCTTATCTATCACTTACAAACCTGGAAAGATCTTTAGATTCAAAGATAAATACGAATGTAAGAAATACTGCCTTGAAGTGTCATGATAAAATGGCTGCAATTTCCATAAAAGCAACAATATCTCAAACCCATTTATCCCTTGAGAACAGATCTCGTTTCATAGAAATAAAAAAATGAAATAAAACTAGATCTTTTATTGAAGCTTGTGAATTGATAGTTGAATTTCCATAATGATTTCTCATGATCACCAGGAATTTTTCCATGCCTACTGGAAAACAACAAAGGAGGAAAGACTCCACTCTCGCTCAATCATTTAGTCTCAGGATTTGGCCTGAGCTGACCCATGTGTTCATTTTTATTTAAGACCTAAACTTTTGAACACGTTGTATATTTTCAAAGTCTTTCTTTCATTAACTATATAGCTTTTATTTTGTAGAAGGGGTTTATGTCTAGATACATTTTTATAAACTCAATAATAATAGTAGCTTTGACTAGTTTAAAAATTTCAAGTCCGTGTGATCAGCACTGTGTATGAATAGTATTTTCATATGCTATATTTACTGTGCAGCATATATGTAATAGTCTGTAATATCATATAGCATATGTCTTTTTTTCTCATGGTTTTGTCTTTCATTCAATGTATATTTCATTGATCCTAAGAACTAAAAAACCAATCATCAGATTTGGTTTGACAATTTTAAGTTCAGTATGTTTGCTAAGTGGGTTCATTGAAAAATCAATTTTTTAAAAAGAATCAATTTTTATATATTATAAAAATTTCCCTTTTATCTCCTATCCTTTTCTTGCCCTAAAAAAAATAATTCCACATATCTCCAAAAAAATTATTGGAATTTAATAGTTTGAATATCTTGAAATAAATTTGAAACACATCTTCCTTAAACTTTGGCCAAAAGTCTGAGTTCATCCCTGTTCTTCCTTTCTCACTGTCGTTCATTATAGGACATGTAGCGTTCAAAATGTATTATGATAAAGATAATATGTATTTGTGTAAACTGGTATTAAAATTAGATATAATATACATATATGTAAACATTTAAAATATATTTTCAAATCCATGTAGAAATATAACGTTAATCTCAGTTCAGGGAATGTTATTAAAGGCAATAGTTTAAATGTGAAATGAGGGGGCTGCCTGGGTAGCTCAGTTGGTTAAGCTACCCACTTGGGCTCATATCATGATCTCACAGTTCATGGGTTCAAGCCCCCCATCGAGCTCTGTGCTGACAGCTCAGAGCCTGGAGCTTCCTTCAGATATGGGTCTCCCTCTCTCTGTCTGCCCCTCCCCCACTAATGCTCTCTCTCTCAAAAATAAATAAAAATTAAAAATAATAATAATAATAATAAATGTGAAATTACAGATTATCATATATTATCCCTGACATATACAAATGTGTACGTAAGTATAGCATATACTTGTGTGTGTGTGTATATATATATTTGTGTGTGTGTGTGTATGTGTGTGTGTTTAAAATCTTGTTACAAGATTTGGGCTTGTATTTGCTGATTTGTAGGAGAGTTCAAAGTATAGTGTTTTTGTTTTTTGGTTTTTGTTTTTTCCTTTGGATTGAGAGCTATCAGAAACTGAGAAATGTTAAGTGGATATCAACTTTATTTAGAATATGGTTCATGAAATATATATAATTATTTGTCATTATCCTTAAAGATATTTATGGTTAAGTATTTTTTTTTAATATCAATCTATTTCAAAATCTGTATCATGATACTCTAAACAGCATTCACTCAAAGGCAGTATTAGATACTTGGCTGACTGAACACAACTTCTTGCCTGTTTAGTCAGATAATTAGTCTAAGAGTTAGACTAAGCAAATAAATGAATGCAAAGAGCCAAATGTAGCATATCAATTAAGCTCTGATGCTTAGGAAATTAACATCCCTAAGTAAAGCTGAGTCCAGGGACACAGTCATGTCTATAGATATCTTTAGGATAGGTGCCCATATGCAAACAGGATAAACAAGTGCTCACAGGAGTTGTTTGCTTTTTCTCCATAATTTTTCTATTTATTTGTTCTCCTTGGGAGATAGTAAAAGCGATATTTTCTTCTTCCCTACTCTGATTTTCTAATGTCCTTATAAATAAACTTGTTTATTAATAGCCTCTTTTCACCATTGGCCTGCAAGATAGGAAGATTACAAGTATATGTACATTGCCATCAAGGACACTTTTCCCCTTTCACTCTGTGTATTGATGTCTTTCTTCAGTCAGAATCAACCTTGTGGCTACTAAAAAGAAATTCACAGGAAAACAAACAAACAAACAAACAAACCCTTTCATCATATAATGGAGGAATTTGTTCTGTAAAAGCAGGAGTCTGTTTATTTGGATGATAATAACTGAATCAGAAAGCCATCCTTATGATACAGGATTGATATAGCTACCCAGAATATAAAGCACTGCATAGACCATATAATATTCAAAATCAGATTCAGCCATCAAACTGAAAAATTATCCCGAGTACTCTTCTGCCCTTCACAGCAGCACCACTACTGAAGTAAAACCAAGTTATTTTATTTACATTTTCCAAGTGGGATATAGAGATGGGCAGACAGATAGATAACAGATAGATAGATGGATAGATGATAGGTAGATAGATAGATAGATAGATAGATAGATAGAATATATATGTACATCCATATATGCGCGGTACATAAGATTTACTGATTAATTCATTTAACCCATACTAATTACTTATTTTATGTAAGGTACTCTTCTATGTACTGGGTATTCAGCAGTAGGCAAGACAAATCTACTCTCATGGAGAAAATATTCTAGCGGGACAAATGCCTACGGGATTATTGATATAACACGTTTAGGAGGGGAGGCTGTGATAGTGAAGATGAGAAAAAACTATCTTGCAGGGAAGGTAACCTTTGCATATAAACCTGAAAGAAGTCAGCAAATCATACTTGTGATTTCGTAAATAAGGTATGATAGCTGTTCTCTGCATGACCCTTAATGCTTTTAGTGTGCATGCCCTTGAATTGACCTTAGGCTGGCTTATGACCGCATAAACCAACTGAACACAGCATCAGTGCCAATTCTGGCACTATGTTAAAAGAAAACAAAACAATATCAAAAACAATAGCTTCTCTTTCCTCTCCCTTTGAAGGCTAGGCTTTGGTAGCACTGGGCTGCAAAGTGAGAAGTCCTTTGATCTTGCTGGAGAGACCACAGGGAAAGGCTATGTGTAGAGGCCATGTGGAGACAACCTCTCCTGGACTACATGGGGAGGGAAGGAGTAAGGTTCAGCTCTCCTAGCATCCCAGTCCAGCCTAAAGAAGGCATGATGCCAACCCTTGCCAACACTGGGGTTGTTATATGGGCATCTGACCTGTTCAGTTCCGCAAGGCCATGTGCTTAACAGGGCCTTCACTCAGATGGTTCTGACCTTGGTTAGCTGCTTCTACTGCTGTTATTAGGAAGTTCTTCATTGTTTACTTGCATTTTTACTTCCACAACTCGTTCTGCCAACAACTGTCAGCCATTGCCTGAGACATAACGTAAGAGCAGCAGAAGGTGTGCGGAGCTGAATCCAGTCGAACCACAGAACTCTGAAAGACAAGATGCTTTTTCTTTTCAATCAATAAGCTGAACACATAGTTATAGTATGGCAAAAGATATCAGGATCTTTGGAAGAAATGAAGTTTTGTAAACATTGCCTATTCTCGGCACTGTGCAGGTCAAGTTGCAAGCCTGTAAGCTCTTCTCGATAAGGAGTGAAGGGGTCTCACCGAATTCGCCATTTATTAAGAATGAAATATACAATGACTTTCAAAGTGTAGGAATGGAGCTATAAGAATATTAAGGCCTTAGTTTGATAGTGTCAGATTTAAGGCATCATAATCTAGGAAACCAGTAAAAGAATTTACTGCCTAAGGTCTGTGCTAAAGTATAAATTTACTAAAACATCTATGATTTTTTCCCAATGCAAAGATTGGCATAGAGTCAGAAATCACTAGTGCTGACTGAAGAGACTATATCATGTTAATTAATATGGATTGTTTCAGATACCTCCATAAAGCAGGGACACCTGATCATATTATTTATCAGGATACAGTCTAGCCCTAAATACCATATTCTTTCATAGGAGGTAGAAGGTTCCAATGGTCAACTTTCCCTTCTTAATTAAGATAATTTATTATTTGTTTCCTATACCTGTCCTTCTTCTTTATCAATATCTGAAGTTGGGTTATTTATAATATACTCAGATTTTAAAGTCTTTCAAAAGAATTTATGTTTCCTTTTACTCCACTGTCAAGTCACTTAATCTCTGTCACCATTTTCAGAGGACACCTAGTTTATATTTCTGCCAAGTAAACCTGTCTACCTATAGAATTCATGAAAGAATGTTTTATGTCAACAGTATTGGAATACACAGTGAACACTTTATGTTCAGCGCATTTTGATTAAACAAATGCTCAACTCTTGAGTTGTAGTGTTTCAATTTCTAGATACATTGACCTATGTATTATTGTAAAAATGTCACTTCTTATCTGTCCAAATAGTAGCATTTTATTGATCATTAAACGCATTTTAATTCCTTACTTTAAAACTTTTCCTTTAGTATTTCCAACACCATCACAGTAGTTGTTTCACAGTAGTTAATTCAAGATTAACTGTAAGGACTCTCTACCGAAGAAATTATATGAACATATGTGGACCTCAGTTCCTTCAAAGGTAAAATGAAGATGGATGTGCATATTTTTATATCTAGAGAAAGAGAAATACTATACACCCCTACAGTTATTTTGTAAAAACTGAAGTGTGCCTTACTTCCAATGTTCAGTGACTTAACATACCCCATCTGGATCCACACTCCTCACCAATGGGTCTAATACCCCAGTGATGTGACCTCAGTGGCCCTTTTGCCTCCTCTCTTCCCGCTGCTTTCCGCAGTTACTGCCCTACAATCAGACTGACTTGCTAAGGTTGGAAAATACTGGCATTTCTGTTCTCACCCCAGATGCCACACACATGTTCCGTCTGTCTGGAAGTCACCTTTCCCAAACCGTTGCATTACCTTACCCTACTTACTCCTTCACATCGGCCTTTCTTCCTATTTCGCTTCCTCAGAAATCATGTCCTGATCACCTGTACATTCCGCTCTTCTGTTCCGCTTACATTTCACTCCTTAGAATTTGAATTTCTATGTATTTTACTTAGTCACTAAGTCTGTCTTTCAAAAGAATTTTGTTTTAACAGTTGTTAACTCAGCATCTAGAGCTAAGGTTGAACACATACTTGTTAGGTGGATAAAGAGAACAGAAAGGTGATAATGTGCAATAGAGTTTAAATGGCTCTTCAGAGTTGATGGCATTCATGACTTCAATTCTTCTCCCTTCCCTGTATCCACTCCCTTTTCAACTCTGTGTGGGATGTTCTACCTCATTCCTTGAGTCTGGGCTCTGCTTGGAGGCTTTCTTCACCAATAGGATGTTAGCAAATGTGAATAAGCAGATGTAAGCAAAAGCATTTGCTTATTTCTGTTTGTACTATTACACCACAAACTTAATATGAGAACAGACTAGTGTGGACTAACCTGCTGGGATTTATAATGTGGAGCAGAGATGAGCACTTTCTGTCACCTCAGTTGAGATTGTCCTAAATAAGTCAGCCTCTGGCTAACACTAAACATTTGTGTGAGCCCAGCCATGACAAGAACTGCCTGGACTAGCTCATTTGCTTGACCGCAGACTCCGGAGGGAGCTCACTACTGAGTTATTGTTATGTTTTACTACAAGGTTATTGCTACATTTTACTGAAGTCTGGTGGTTTTATGTAGTATTACTGTGGCTATAGATAACTGATAGGATAGTCAACAAGGTTTGAAAACTTTCTTTTAATCCCTTCATAATATCATTACAAAGTAGTGCATTTCCCTTGTAATTAAAGACAAAAAATCAAAGAAGACATTAATGATCTTAACCTACTCCCACCTCTTTCATTCAAGTCCATGTAAGGAAACTTCTATCCATGGGCAGACTGATGTGCATATTTTGATACTTTTCACAATAACAAATGTTTCAAAAATTGGTGTTTCCATCTGACAGCAATAAGACTGAATGATACAGGGCAAATCAAGGCCAATCAGAGCTCCAGTTCTCCCTGCCCCTCTGGTGTCAGCAAGATCCAATGGGGAACAGAGCTTCTACACCTACAAGGTACCAATGAAGTAGAACAAGGTAGTGAAAAGTGGAGTAGTTGACACTCCACTTCCCTCCTCCACTGGTGTCATTGGGGCCCAGTGGGGAGTTCAGTTTATACCCCCAATCAGAGGTGGTAAGGTAGGGATCGTTGATGACTGGTTTTCACCTGGAAGGTATCAGTAAGGCCTAGAGGAAGCTGCATTTCCTTCCAACTCATCTGAAACAAGGAGGTGTGCCTATGCATTCCATTTTTGTCAGGTGGTGTTGGTGGGGCCCAATGGAAACCTGAAAATACACACCTTTTCAGCTCTGGTGGCTAGAGGACTACCTGCTAGGAAACATTAAAAAGAATCCAGAGACTTATAAAATCCAAAATGTCCAGTGTATCATGTATCATACCAAGAACCAGGAAAATCACAACGTGGCTAGGAAAGGGCAGTCAACAGACGCCAGAGGTGAAATGAAACAGACATTGGAATAATCTGATAAGCATTTTAAGCAATCATCATGAAAATGCTTTAAAAAACAATTGGGAATTATTTTAAAGCAAACAAAACAATGGAAAATCTCAGTAAAGAAACACACTTTATAAAAAGAATCAGGTGGAAATTATAGAACTGGAAAACAATGGAGTTTCAGGGTCCTGTGTGACAGTCACAAAAAAGCTAACACTCATTATCATCAATCACACGAAAAGAAGAAAAAAATGAAGTCAAAAAAGTATTCAAAGAAATTGCTGACAAATTCCCAAAGTGGTAAAAAGCCATAAACCTATAGAAGAAATCCATGCCAAGATGCTTCATAATTAAACTAACATCTAAAATCTAAAGACAAAGTAAAGTCTGAAAGCATCCAGAGAAAAACAATGTTTCTAAAAAAGAAATCCGTTTTGGAGCAACACCAATTTAAATGACTGAAGATTTCTCATCCGAAACCATGGAGGCCAGAAGAAAATGGCTCAATATTTTCTGAGTAGTAACAGAAAAGAATTGTCAACCAGAAATTCTATATCCAGTGAAAATATTCTTCAGAAATGAAGAAAAAATAGAGCCATTGTCAGATCAAGCACAACTAAAAGAACTTGTCAGCAAAACTAAAGAATGGCTAAAAGAAGTTCTCTTAAAAGATAGGAAAAGATTACAGAAGAATGCTTGAAATTTCAGAAAGAAAAAATAAAATACATAAAAATAGAGGAATATCTAGTAGACAATTCTAATTTTCATGATTCTTGTAAGCCTCGTTTGAAGGTGGAAGCAAAACTTATAATCATTTGACATGGTGTTCAATGTATATATAAAAATACAGACAATTAAATTAAAAAAAAAAAATTTAACGTTTATTTATTTTTGAGACAGAGAGACAGAGCATGAACGGGGGAGGGTCAGAGAGAGGGAGACACAGAATCCGAAACAGGCTCCAGGCTCTGAACTGTCAGCACAGAGCCCGACGCGGGGCTCGAACTCAGGGACCGCGAGATCATGACCTGAGCTGAAGTCGGCTGCTTAACCGACTGAGCCACCCAGGAGCCCCAAAGACAATTAAATTTTAAAATGGGGAAGGTGATGGGCCTAAGGGAAGTAAGGTTTCTCCATTTCACTTAAACTTGCAAAACATCAATGCCAGCTGGCAGCAATAAGTTACCTATGTATATTTTAATATTTAGAGCAACTACTAAGAAAAGTGTACAAAGCAATATACTATATACTATAAAACACTATAAACAAATCAGGATGGAATCCCAAAAGATGTTGAAAACATCTGCAGAAAGTTTAGCAAAGAGAAACAAAGGAATGAGCAACAAAGAAACATCTGAAAAGAAATATTAAAAATAAAAGCTTCCTTTGTATTGCTGCTGGACCATTTGATTTGAACCTATTGTATTTTATGCATTTTGCAATTTAGAAATGTTCACGTTATTTTGAAATCCTCTATTTCACTCGAAGTTTCCAGAGCACAGAAGCCACTTTTTTTTTTTATCTCCTTTTGTAATGCATGCCACATAATGTCATTTGATTTATGTGTCTACCAAAGTGGCAATGCCAAAGGGTGGCTCTGGGGGTAAAGATTTTCTCACATCCCTATCATCCATCCGCTCCCAAGCCAATTAAATTAATCTCAGTAAAATTGTTGTGCGTGATATTCATGTACCTTCAAGAGAATTCCCCTGGTTTCTCTCTTACAACAAAGTGTTAGTGTCTCTTTTCTTCACACGTGGGTATTCACATACAGGAATTCTTCATGGATCAATAAGAAAATGCTTTCTTCTTGCCTCCGAGATTTTATGCTTGAGAGTGTGCTTTTGTCTTACTATTACATGAAAATATCCAATTAAAGATTTTTATATGAGATTTACAATTCAAATAATAATGGGCATTACTTGCTACAAATTAGAAGTATATACATCTAATACATGAAAATTCTTAAGTAGGTTGCCTAATTTTTTCACTTTTTTTAGTTCATCAATAATTTTTTATGTGTCCCCATGGATTTAATGAAGTGGATTTTATTTTTAATTGTGTTTTCCCGGAGTCTTTCATACAGGTGATTAGGTGAATAAAAATGAACATTTTGAAAAGGAAAAAAAAAAAAAATGGCCAGCCAATCAGATGTTCACATAAATTTGAGATGATTGCTGTTAATTGTGTGGGGGTGGGGGTGGGAGAGGTAGGTCCTTGTACAGGACTCGAAAATGCTTTCTGATATACTCCATCAGATACTACTTAACATAATTAGCATGATATATTGTGTCTTGTCACTGTGTTCACAACATTTGTTTTTTGTACTACCAGTGTTTGATTTTCTTTTCTTGGAACAGATATCCATATTTTGCTATGTTTATTAACCTATCTCACATGACTTGAATATGCATTAAATTCCTTTTAAGGTAAATTTGCTATCATGGTTCGAGTGTTTAATATTTCAGATTGAGGTTTTCCTCTTTTTTTTTTTTGTAGTTTCAAGTTTTTATTTAAATTCCAGGTAGTTAACAGACAGTTAACACATAATGATAGTTTCAGGTGTAGAATTTAGTGATTCATCACTTACATATAACACCCAGTGCTCATCACAAGCGCCCTCCTTAAACCCCATCACTCCTTTAACTCACCTCCCTGCCCACTCCCCTCGAGCAACCTACAGTGTGTTCTCTATAGTTGAGTTTGTTTTATGGTTTGCCTCTCTCTTTTCTATCTTCTTGAAACATCTGTAACTGTCCTCCAAATCCATTCTCTATTTAAAGCCTAAGTCTATTCAAGCTCTGTGAACATGTTAAACAGTTTCTTCTATACATGTACATATTTTCAAACTTTGAAAAATTAAAAAAAAACTCAAGAGAACTGTAATTTATTATATTATCAACAGAAGTGACAGTAGCAAAAACAAAGGTTGAGGTTAAAACAATTTTGCAAAATTGAGTTAAAAGTAGAGACATTAAATATTTTATGGTGTTTCAAAAAACTTGTCATGTTTTACATAATGTAAAACATTATGTATGTGTGTTCTATAGTTGTTAATACAAAGTATCCAAGGGGCACCTGTGTGGCTCAGTCGGTTAAGCATCTGACTTCAGCTCAGGTCAAGATCTCACAGTTCGTGAGTTCGAGCTCCACATAAGGCTCTTCACTGACAGTGTGGAGCCTGCTTGGGATTCTCTCTCTCCCTCTCTCTCTGCTCCTGTGTTGCTCTGTCTCTCGAAATAAATAAACTTAAAAAAAAAAAAAAGGAATCTAAAACTTGAATATAAGGCATTGCAATGTAATACTGGGGCATCCCTTAATAGTACAAGTAAAAGAATGTTCTTGTAGTTGCCTTTGCTATTTACTGTTTTATTAGTGCCCAGGCATTGTGACAAGAGATACGACCAACCCATTTATCACAATACTCCATCCACACTGCCTTCCTCTTTACACTTCTTGAATATATTAGCATGCTTTCAACTCATTTGCACTTTGTGCTTACTCTTCTTTCCCCAGATTTCCAAATTGCTGCTTCTTTTGCTTCTGTCAGTTCTCTGGTCAAATGTCATCTCTTCTTATGTGCCTTCATGGATAATATTTTTAAAAACATAAAGAAACCATCATTATATCTCTCTCTACACTTGCTTTATTGTATTGTATTGTATTGTATTGTATTGTATTATTATTTTATAGCCATATCTTAAATGTAGTATATTTTTGTATCATATTTTTCTCCCCATGAAATATAAGCTTCTTGAGGTCAGAGAATGTCTACTTGATTCTCTCTAGCATCTAAAGAGTGTCTGACAGGTTTTTGATAAATAAATTGGTCTACTGGCACTATGCCTTATATAGTTGCAAGAATGCAAATAATGTCCAAGTTGTCTCTGTATTGTCTTCCTGTTTTGTCATTTTCTTTTTATAAGAATTGGTTAATCTCTATAGTTCCTGATGCATAACTAATTGGCCTTTCTAAAACTTTCTTCTGGCTAAATTTGCTGCCACTTTCTTCAATGTAATATTTTCCACTGAATAATCTAAATGTTGTTCTGGCCATACATGCATTTTATTGTGCTTCGTGAATATGCCTGCTCAATCTTAATAGACGTATGTTTTCTACAGCTCTGAATTCATTTATACATGCATTCCTCAACTGTGAATGGAATGCATAGCATGTAACAGGTTTTGTGCATGCACAGTGGTTATTGGATTTTTTTCTGCTACTTTGCTGGGATGAATAATGACACTGTTCATGTCATACCATTTTCTAATAAAAAGCCTTTCTTATAGCCTTCCTGGTTGTGCTATGCATAACTGGAGGAGGCATTTTTCATCTGCCTACTGGGTGTACAACCATACACGGTGGTTGTGCTCAGGAGCCTTCCTTGGTTTCTCCAGTCTTATTGCTATACCACCACTCTGCAATCCATGGCTCTTAATCTGCACCTCACTATAAAATGTACCCCTTCACTAGGGGCACCTGGGTGGCTCAGTTGGGTAAGCGTCTGACTTCGGCTCAGGTCATGATCTTTGTGAGTTTGAGCCCTGTGCTGAGATCTGTGCTGACAGCGGGGAGCCTGGGTTTGCTTCAGATTCTCTCTCTCTCTCTCTCTCTCTCTCTCTCTCAATCTGCCTCTGTCCCACTCGTGCTCTGTCTCTCTCTCAAAAATGAATAAGTTTTAAATTTACCCCACAGTATAGAACTGTTTTTCTATTTTCACCAACGTGATATAGATATTAGATGGGTATAAATTTGGTCTTTCATATCTGATTCCCATTCTAGCAAAGTGCATAGAAGTTAGCGTAAAAACACTCGTGAGATGAGTAAATGATGAATATGATCAAATTATCTTTGAGAAGAAAATACATTTATTATGAATTTATTTGAAGAAATGAATACTATTCCTACCAATGGAATGTAAGTCTGTTATGTTTGTAATTGTATTGAATGAAAGCACAAGTAAATAGAAAAGTTAATTTCTATACTTGAAGCATCCTAACAGTTTAAATCCAGTATCATTCTACATCTCCTGACTTCAGAAAGTTATTAATTATATATGCATCATGGCAATGGTTTCTGTTCATCTACTCTTTTGTAGAGGTACTTCCGGGAAGCAGAATTATTTCTCAGCAGTACAAGAAACATTCCCTGCATGTATGTGTAGTCATGACACTGGTCCTAACTATTGTCAATGAAAATGATATATGTGACTTTCAGGCCAGGGCATTTTAAGAAACAGGGGTGCCACATTCTCTCTTCCTTCTTCTGCGATCTGGTTCCTCAGGAGACAGACATGTTTGCATACCTATGGTTTATTTTGGAGAAACTCGGGAGCAATACTTGTAGAGAAGTGAAGGAAGCAGGACTGAGGAGAGCGAGAAGTTCAACATTTCTTTCTGCAACAGAAGGAAGGATCTGCAATAGAGGCGGCAGCCATTCCCACAGTGAGTTCCAAGGCTGGAATGGTCTTCCAAGGACAACAACACTGAAGACAATGGATGGATCTTTGTAACTCCATATTGACCAGTCTTTGGTTAGGGACAGCCTCTGAGGAGAAGAGTAATCTTGATAAAGACGGCTTCTTCAGCCAAGGACAGCTGAAGAGGCACTCAGCTTTGAGCCCTCGATGGCCAACACTCGTGTCTGTTGGAAAAACGACTACTCTCCTCTGAAGAGAGCAGCACATCACAGCATTCACTGTACTTCCTCCAACAAGATGCAGAAGGCACCGGGGCTCAAGTGAATAGGGGGTCATGACACAGAAGGAGCCAAAGAACCTAAATTTCATTGTGAAGTGACGCTCCCGAGGAACATCCACTCGGGAGCAGAGAATAAATCCGAATGTGTTCTAGCTACTGAAAGTCCACAGTCTAATTATCAACCTGACCTATATGTTACAGATAAATTCTGTCAGTTTTCTTCAGAGTAATCTCTCTCTCCAATATGGTCCTCCCCCTCCCACTGGCCTTTTAAGTTAAAGGAATGAAAACAACGTAGAGCGATTATACAGATGGCATAATGTTTACCAGTGTTGCTGGCAAACCCCTGTGAGAGGCTGTATTTCAGAAGCATAATATCTGAAGTCATTGCTTGAAAATTATTCACCCCTGAGGGATCTTCAACTACACTGCATTCTCTGCCACAACTGTTTTCATGCGAGGTGTTAAAATCTACTGGTTGCACCTATGTATTCATTATTCGAGTAGTACCCACTTGCAGAAATTAATGTTTATTACTGTACATAACTTCTGAAGTTTAAAAGGTATAATTTAGTCCAAAATTGCTCTAAGCCTCAAAGGGAGACTATATACATACATATATATATATATATATATATATATATATATATATACATATATACATATTTCTCAAGGAGTGTATGTGTGTGTTTGTGTGTGTGTATATATATATTATATATAATCCTATATATAATGCTATAATCTTAAATTCTTATTTTTTTAGTTGGAGTTCTAGAAAAATCTATGACAAAAGGAACGATCCACATTCCCTACGCAAATATAATTAAAATATCTGAAATAAATAATCTTGCTTGTGTGCCAGATATAATTATTTGTTTTTTAAATTTTTTAACGTTTATTTATTTTTAAGAGAGAGAGAAACAGAGTGCAAGCAGCAGAGGGGCAGAGAGAGAAACAAACACAGAATCTGAAGAAGGCTCCAGGCTCTGAGCTGTCAGCACAGAGTCCGACATGGGGCTCAAACTCACAAACCGAGAGATCATGACCTGAGCCAAAGTCGGAAGCTTAAATGACTGAGCCACCCAGGCGCCCCTCAGATATAATTCTGAATATGAAATATTTCTGCATTCAGGCCAAGGTAATCAAATGGTTCAGAGTTGAGTCTTTATCCAGTGCATTGAAATGTTGGGGGGGGGGTGTTAATATTTATGCCAACACAGATTTTCTTTCCTACATAAATTATGTGGTTTGAGGGCTAAAATATATCAATACACAAGGAAATTTGGAGAAACTGGGGATTGAACTTAATCTTACAAACCTGATTGAACACCAGTTGTAATATAGGTGTAAAAAATGGGAAATACTGGTTAGCGTTGAAGTTAAACACGTGACCTGAAGTAAAAGTGGTTTGGGGACTGGAATCCTGAATCTGACTAGCTGTGTGTGACTGTGGATTAGTCACTGAGCTCTGATCTTCTCATTAATAAAATGGAGTTTATGTCTTATTGGACAAGTGAAGATCAAGCACGATTCATGCAATGCTTTTACTCAGTGGATCATAGTGAGCAAGCATTCAAAATGTAATTGGTATTTTTACTTTTCTTATACAAAGCTTCATTTGAGATAGCTGTTCAAAAAATAGCACGTGTTTCCTTCACTTCACTGGTTTCCATGGTTTCCTTGGAGTATAGAACACATTATCAAACATAAAGTATTTAAATGATTTAATCATCTGGTGCCACGGAATAAACAATTGTTGACAGTGGGAAAAAGTGAAGTGATGAGAAACTGTTGCCTCATTTGCATAATTCAAAGATCCTATTTAATTTGAAATACATCTTAGTAATACTGTAAGGGTCAAATGATTAAAGATATCTGATGTTCACGAAAGGACAGACTGAAAGGTCAGTTTCCTAAGACAAATATCCTGAGACCCAGATATAAATATAAAAATAGCTGTGTATAATTAAGGTGGAATAGAAAGATTGCTTACTCATTAATTCTGGAAAACTTATTTTCTATTTGGGTGGAAAAATTATTTACCACTTGGATGAGAAATAATTTTTTACATTTTTACTTACCTCTTAAATAATTGAAATTCCTATATTTCCTTGAATGCTGAGTTCCTTTTGAATTTTGTCTTTACATAAATATTTCTTCCAGTTGGAATGTTCCTCTAAACCCCTGCACTTAGCTAATTCCTATACATCTTTCAGGTTTTAGCTTGTTTGTGACTTCTGTGGAAACAAATTTTCTAACCCCTCTTGAAAAGCCTAATCTATTTCTTATATGCTAGCACAGAGCTTGAGTCTCTCCTTTGCCGCATATGGTTGCTGGGATTTTCCAGGTTCTTTAGTGATTATGTGATTACTGTTTCTCCTTATAAGAGCATAAATTCACAAGGAATGACACCATCCCTGTTTTACGGATGATATTTTTCTTGGCCCCTAGCACCGTGCCTGGTATTTATTTGATTACCAGTAAGTATTTATGGGACAGTAGATGAATGAATAAAAGCTTAAAGATTAAACAGAATTCACCAAGAAAATCACAAGGAAAAAATATATCAAAGGTATTTGTTCTTTGAATGGAAGTCTTTTGTACTTCTAAAAACAAAGTAAGAATCTGTTACAGGAAAATTCAGTTGCTTTTTCAAACACTAAGTAATACAAGTTTTATAGCAAGAGAGGAGTAAAACATCCAAATCGAAAACCAAAACCTGGGAAAATACTTAGGACATACAAGACAAGGGTTAATTTAATAACTAAGTCAGGGTTTCTCCACTTTAGCATTAGTGACATTTGGGACTGGGTGATTCTCTTCCTGGGGCATCGTTGGCATTGCCCAGAAGCATCAGGCCTCCAGCCAATAAATGTAGCAATGCCCTTGGCCTACTCCTTCCCAGTTATGGCAACAAAAATATCTTTAGACATCTCCAAATCACTCCCAGTTGTGAACGACTGGCCCTAAATCGAGGGCAACCCCGCTAAATCTGGTCAAAGTTATATTTGATAGGAACTGAGATGAGTGCTTGCTTATAAATATCTATGTGTAATTTGCAGTCATATAAATTGAAAATATTATCATTGAAGCATTTTACTGACCTTCCTGTTTATGAACTGTTCATTCATAATTCATATGTACATCGACACACTCCTTCCGCTTAAAAAGGCCTTCAGTTCACAGAACAGTGCATTTTGGTCCCATTACTCAGTTTTTCTTCAATTAAAAAAGATGTCTGAAATTTGTCTCCCAGAGTCAATATATCCCTAAAATAGACATATTTTATTTTCGTTTCTTTTTTCAAAATAAAGTGCCAATGAAATTGGAAGTTTCATTACACAGCACTCTGCGGTCTGTGGAACTTATCATTTTGTTTGCTTGCATTTTATTTAATTTAGCTTTACTGCAACAAACGGCGCCCTGGACTTCAGCAAGAAATGAGTTCCAGTTTCTCAGAGGCACTTCCCCCTCCCCTTTTGGTAAACCTGTCACATTCATTTGTACACCAAATGCTTATTTAGGATAGAGGATTTTGCTTCCTACATTTTGGACTAAGCTGATAAGAAATGAATATCTATTTTGCCTGCTAGCTTGCTTTCAAGGAAGATTAAGAACATAGAATACATGTTTAATGTATTTTAGCTGAACTCAGGGATACAGTCAACTCGATATATCTCTGATACATCCTGTGTCTAAAGATCGCCTAGCTCCATAACAAGTATTGATTCAGTCAGAGCAAGACCTCCCTCTGACCAGTTTTGAAACACTGGAGAATGCAAGAGAACACTTAATATGAGGAAAGAATTGCGGAATGTTACCACTGGAAGATAATTCGAATGATTTTACAGAATTTCAGTTCACTTTTCCAAATTGTAACGTGAGGCTCGGAGGGATTCAGTAGCGTATGAAATGAACCGTGGGGCTAATTAATTGTAAAGTTGGAATTTGAGCCCAAATCATAGGTTCTGACCCAAAAGTGAAGCTGGAGTAAAATTTGTGGTTGTAGTGTTTTAATTTCAATTCCTAGATTGTTAGGCAAATACTTGGAAAGAAATTCCCAGATCCATTTGAACAAGCTTAAGACAGCAAGCTATTTAGTAGCTGCAGACATGACTTTGTAAAATCAGGCATACCACAGATCTACTCATGTCTGACAGTGACAGGCCTAATAAATCAATCATAAGAAATATATGTGTTTGTGTGTATGTGTATATCGTTACATATACTATAGATGAACCTACACACATATAGATCTATGTTTATAGTTATATCTATCTCTGTATATATTTTATTATGAATATGACAAGACATTGAGTCTGCCATGCATGAACCCTAGATAGCAGAATTAGCTGGGAAGAAAACATGCAAATGCATCCTATAATTAATAAAGAAAAGGCAAAAACACAATCTGAAATGTAAAGAAGATATGAATAATGCAAATAAATGTTTCAAATTAATTTTTTCAATTATTAGATTCTATGTTTTGTTATATAATAGATGATATTATGTCTTGTATATCATAATTTAATGAATGAAGCAAACAAGTGATGTAGAAAGTTGAATGTTGGATACCTTTTTGCCTCCTTCAAGTGACGTCACATATAGCTACACCTGGCTTTTATAATCACCTTTGTTTACACAATTTTCCACAGAACTGCAGACTTAGTGTGCCAATTTAAACATTTTATCAGCTATTACGAAGTCACGTGCTGGTTGGCAAGTCTGTTTAATAAAATCGGAATGGGTTAGTCACTAAAAACCTACAGGCATTACAAGCCATATACCCTCCCTCTCCTGTAGACTTCATGTTCACCACTAAACCTTCTTTAATACTCCATATTTCTGCTCACTAGCCATCATTACGATTTAACTCTATTTATTTTGTCATTCTTTTCTGAAAAAGAAAAATTATTTTCAAGTAATCTCTACATCCAACATGGGGCTCGGACTCAACCCTGAGATCAAGTCGCATGCTCTACCGACTGGAGACGGCCAGGCGTCCCTGTTTTGTCATTCTTATTTGTGTCTTGTTTCTTTGGTTATTATGTAAGTTCTATACACACAGGGATCAGGTCTGCATTGCACTTGCAGTATCTGGGTGTACCAGACCTATAATAATGCAGAATAAATAAGTAAATTAGCTGATCCATTTTTACATGAAAATAAGATAAGCCTAGAAAATATACTTAAAAGAATGGTGACATTATCAGTCCATTTATTTCCATTGGCAATGATCTAAAAAAAAATGGTAGGGAGCATTGGCATACAAGTATAGATGAAGAGTATCATTACATAAAACCTATCCTCCAAAATAATTAAACTGTCCACAAAAGCAGTCACAAGTGGATTTACTTAAGAGTATTGTTTTGGATTTTAGTTTTGGTTTTGCAGTTGCAGAGATTTTTACAGAGCAGAGGTGTCTAATGCTGAGATAATTTCTTATTTTTTAAATGAAATCTCCAGAGACCATCCCTTGATGATTCCTACCCTGAAAAATGTTGCATCCCTGGATTCCTCAGACTCTGTTGTTCTGCTCTTTAGACTATTAATTATCTTTCATGTCTTGCCTCCAATTATTCTTTCGAGTAGATACATTTGCCTCCCCACATCCAAATATATAGCAGCAACAATTCTAACGGTATTGCCTCCCTAAACCGTTGCACATTCATAGCCCAGTGCATAATTGATTCTTTTAAGAGATTGCATCTCTTTCCCTCACAGTGCTTAACTGAATAATTATTACAAATATCACTGAATCACAGTAATCAATAGGGTGTGAGACAGGAAAGTGAAAGTGGACGCTGGTGTAAACCCATCAGTGGAAGACACATGTATAAAAAATCCTTTCCCCGTTACACTGAATATTTTTAAAAAATGCCTTTAATTAAATTCTGATACACATTACAAGTTGGCATCATTTCATTTAGGTAACTTGGTCATCTGGAATGAAAGAAAAAAATACAGAGGTGAACATACATTGAACTCCGTTGTTCCTTCATAAATAGATAAGAAGATTGAATTGTGATATGATTATTCTATGATGTTTTCCAGCCATGCAATACTGTGAATATCTTGTATCTCAAAGTGATCTCTTTCTTCATTAAAACTTTATGGCCACTGCTATTTGAGTTTTATTCTAATGAACTCAATATAATCTAGATATTTTATCTCATGTTATGGTGACGAGAAATTTTGAAGCTTTGAGAAAATTTGTATGTGGCCTGTTCCCTCTTAGCTTTCCAGTTGCTTATAACTTTGTCCCTTTGCTATGAGGAAATGGGATTTCCACTGAATTTGGAATAAAACTTAAAATCCTCATCTTCACCTATGCCACTGATTTGGTGGCTAATTTTCGAAGCCCATGCCTCACCATTTTCTATTCTGCTCAGTGCGCTTCATTTGCAATGGCTTTCTTTCTACTCTTCTGTACCAAGCCCTATTCTGCTTTTAATGTGCTCCTTTACCTCATTATCATCCTTCAGGTCTTAATGTAAATGTCACCTACTCAGGGAGCATTTCCTATATCAACAGAAAATAATTAGTGAGAAAATGAGAAGTTTATTTTGGTTTGTGAACTATAAATTTCATGATTACTCCTTGCATGACTTTGTTTCTTGAACTGAAGGTCAATGGCATTGATGGGTTTTGTTCAAATAATTCTCAACAATCTTGGATAACAATTCTAAAGCAGGAGGGAATTTGATGGTACCAAAAACTGATCTAGTTGAGACCTTGCATTGTTTGGAACGGAACCTGTAACCTCTGTAAATTATTATTACATACATGCATTTTGCCTTTAAATGATTCGGATACAATTGTTCTTTAACTGAATATTACCATAGCTAACTAGACTAAACGTTGCTTTTGAAACAAATGCCATGTGAATTTAAGACAGTTGTTCAAAAATACTATTTTCCTTGTTGATAACAGAAACTATAAGCTCCATAAATATTTATTGTGTAGACTGAAACCTTCCAATATGTACAAATGGCTTTTATGGTTTCCATTTTTTATTTCCCATTCAAATAACACACTTATGTTTGCTTAATGTATTTTAATTTTTTAAATCAGACCCAAAATATTATTAGATACACCAACAGGTAAAATATTGGGAATAAATATTATTTACATTTAAAAAATAATTTTAGTTCTATATAGTATAAGTTTTAGTTAGTGTACTAGGTAAACATTCCTGATAATTGAATTATTAACTTACATCTATTGCTTTAAAGTAATTTAAAATTGATAGTAATAATAGTATTAATATTAGTTTCTAAACTGCTAAATATATCAGTAGATGCAACTAAGACTGATGTGACTTGAAAATTATAATAATTTGCCCTCTAATATTTTCTCCACTGCACCTAACCTGAAATTTTGGCCATCAAACATTATTTATTAAGATTATCATTCTACCTTAGAATGATTCTTTACCAAATGCATATAAGCTACTCCAAAAACTTTTTATTTATTTATTTTTTGGTTTGTGTAAAATCTTTCCCCTTGTCCACCTAACACTTGTTAATCTACACAATAAAATCAAAATGTTACTCTGTTTTCAGTATGAATCTATTTTAACAAAAATCTCAAAAAGTTTATATTTAAAGTTAAGTGGTAGATCTTGAGAATCTGCTATGGACTAGCTACTACTTCTCATGCTTTCAAATAAATTATCACAACATTGTCACACTTAAAAACAACCCATTGTGCATTACTGTTCACATTTATAGAGTTTATGAGACTAAATAGATGATTCGACGTAGAACCAGAAACTGAAATCAGAACTCTTGATCACAAGATGATTATTCATTTACTAGTGCAACACTAAATACTGAGAAATGACACAAGTGAAATAATTCTCATTGGTTAGACTCAAAAGACTAAGATTATCTCTAATGTGGAATGAATGCCACAGGGAGGGGAGACAGAGGTAGGATGTGACACTGTTGCCATCTAGGCAAGGGTTTATGAGCATTAGCGATTCACAAACAAACTAGGCCATGGTCAGACCTTCCTGGACCTCCAGTTGTTCGTCCATTGTTCTCCCATTGTCAGCCACCAGAATTCTACACAATAAAATTTGACTGTTTCCCTACAAGCCCACAAGAATTTAAGGAGCAGCTCTCAATTTAATTATCAAAGGAAAAATTCATTTTTACCCAAACTATTCAACTTAAATCCACAACTTAAAAGTCATTAATTGAATGCCACTAATTAGTATAATATTTATGTTTTTACTTCTAAATCTGAACTTTCCATTGTAACTCTGACATGACATCTACCTGGAAATAGATGTTAAAAACAATTCTTCTAGTGACCAACTTGACACATTGTCATTAAAATACCTATTTACTTTAACCTATTGGCATGATTATAAATTGTTATTTTTTCCAGGATTTATATTTTTTTCTTGCCAGACTGACCCTTTCATCTGAAGCAGCAGGGGATAATCTGTTAACACTGGCATTCTCAGGCTCATATTCCCTGACTTTGCGAAAGCAAAGCACCACTTTAGAATATGGAATACAAGGACTCCATAAATGCACTCGTTGCTCTAACTGTGATCAGCCTAACAAGGCTAATCAGTTCACTTTAAATTCTTTCTCATTTGAATCGAATGCTTTCTTCATCTTTTCTTTAATGCTGTATGAATAATCTTTTTAAACTGAAGGAAATTTTATAGACACTGAATAAAATCTCTAGTAATTATTTTTACAGATAGTACACCCCTCAGTCATAGACAGAAAATTGACCATAACATGACTGGCTCAACAATGCCTTCATATTTTTTCATCAATTTAGAATCACTATGAGATGGTTTGTCAAAATAAATTTGCATTTTCTTAAAATAAAATTACAATAACATCATCGTACTGTTTTACAGTCACAAAAGGAGAATAATGTTACAAGAGGCTACTAATAAGTTTTTGCCTTTTTACATATTCTATTTTGTCTTTAGTCATTGTCATCAAAAGAGTTTGGTGATCAATACCAAAATACACACTTAATGGACAAGCCACATCAGGTTTAAATAACTTAAGTTATATAACTTAACTTAAATAACTTAACTTCAGGTAACATCTCCCAAGAAACACTGAACTGAAGTAGGGAAGAAAAAAAAAATAAATGTGGATATGCTAAAATAAAAGAGAAAGAATTATCATGGAGAAATAAACAGAGAACACTTTTTCAGAACAGTAATAAAATTAGTAAAACACAAAGTGGTGCAAAGATCTATTGGGATATTCTACCAGTTGGTTTATCCAAGAAGTGATTTTTACCCCAAGAGGTCCTAGATTTACCCAAAGATTGTTTTTGAACTAGTTGGTCATGAGGTTGGCCTAACCTCCATTGTTCCCTAAATACACCCATTTATTTTATCCAATTTGTTTACCTCATTTAAAACCAAAATTTGACTTTCAGTCCACGCTGATTTCGCCTTTTGACAGATGAGATGGCATTCCTCTGACTGAGCTTTCTTCTTAAAAGGAAGGATAATTCTCACAATTATCTTCCTGATATTGTCCTCCATCTTTTTTTTTTTTTTTTGTCGTTTACACCATAACCTTGAAATAAACTTCATGTAACATTCATGAACCTTGCCACAATCATGCCACTCTTAGCTGTACTAGTAATTAAATTTGAGATGTTGCACACATTTATATTTTATCTCTAAAACAATAAATTTATAGCACCTGCAAATATGAGTATCTTTCCAAAATGTATAATATACATCACCAAAACTCAGCATCAGTTTTTGTCACCTAGACTCTGAGTTTAATTTCTGAAGAGTAGTGAGATGAAGGTATTAGAAAATGTATTTAAAAGGATGAATGATATACTTCAGTGATGCTTTTTTTCTAATTAATGTTCTACATGAAGTAATTTATTATAATAATATTAACTAAAAATGGCATCAAAAGGAAATGCCAAATTGACCATATGCCTTTCTCTTCTGTAGTAAATTTTTTTTCACATTTTCTGATCATCTAATAGTGATATTTCTACTGAGTCTGAGAAAGTACTTGTTTTTACAATGAATAGAAATTCTTTGACCAGTCTCATGCACATCTGTGATAAGTATATGATCCCACCATAGATTATATCTCTGCTCTAGACTTCTTCCTAAAATTTTCATCCTTTTCTTTTTTGAGTCTTTGAAAGCAATAGTTCTGTAATAACCTTATTTCTCTCTTTAAGCATTTTTTTCCTGAATGCTTAAAAAAATTATTTTGCAATCAAAACAGATAATACTCTGGCTGAAGAACTATAAATAAGATCAAAACAAATTAACAATCAGATAATTGTTTGAGCCCTAATGAGTATTTCCTCTTAAGAAAGGAAACATGAAGTCAAAAATATGAGATTAACCTTTATATAAAGAATGGTATTCAAAATGCTATTAAGTCATTAACTTTGGTAAATAGGCATTTAACCTTTGTCAAAATGCAACAGAGTTTAACCTTTGTGTTTAAAATAGTGCTTCTATTAGGTATGCTTCAATTGCTGCAGATCAAATAGAAAACAAACTGCCACTTGACCCGAAATCTAAACTAATCCTGATGCGACCTTTGTAGGAAGTTAAACTAAAGTTTGTTGAACTTTATTTTAAAACAGCAGTATTTTTTTTTCTTTCTAATTTTGCAGTCCTTTGCACACATCCTACTTCCTGCTGGGTGGGACGATTCCAAAATGCTGCAAGGAAAATCTGTTGTTGTTGTTGTTGTAGCGGTTTTGGGTTTTTTTGGGTTTTTTTTTTTTGTTTTTTTTTTGTTTTTTTTTTTGAGGCTGGAAGCAAAGAACATTCTCTTGAGAAAGTATGTTTTAACAGTATTTCCAGTCAAATTTTGCAAACTCAGGAGACTCAGAGTAACATTTATACTTTTGCTTATGCAAAAGTACAATTCTAATGCCTTGCCATTTACTCATTGTTAATTTACAGTCAAGGAGGAAAAAAAGATATAATTGGATTTACCTATTATGGGCATACCAATTGTGTAGAAAGCATAATTTCAAATGAGAAAGAGCTATTTTCCTCCAAACATTTGCATCAGTCACTCTTAGTGATCCACTGATACATTTCAAGTAATTTTCCTCTTTAATTAGAGCACACAGCTCTGTTTCTGTGTGTTCTACAACAGATGTGATATTTGCAAGCATCTCAAGGGAAGGTATGTTTTTCCAAAAGATGCTTACCTGCACAACCAAAAGGTTTTCAGGAGCCTCAGAAATCTAAACTAAAAAGCACAACTTTCTATAAGTAGGCACAAGTGGAAGGTGAGTCAAGTGGGTTCTGCTGTCCTTTCCTCCGGTGAGCAGATCTTCAAACAGACATTGGAAGCTAGAGACAAAGATGCTTTCTCACGAAAAATTATAAGGACCAAATAATTGGAGAATATGCTCACGGTTTAAAGGAAAATATGTCTCCCTTTAAGAATTTGTCTCTGTAATGTAGTCTTTGACATTGTATTGAGACCCATTATTTTACCTACATATTCTATAAAATTTAAATGTGAAAGGTTCTCAACCCCTCAGTCTCCAGGGAAGGAAAGCAACCAAAAGCATTTATTTGGGGTCTTTGGGACTGCAATCTGGGAGACACGGAGGGGACCGAAATTGAAAATGTGCTGTGAATTGCAATCAAAGAGTATAGGTTTATAGAGACAAAAGCCACCAGGCTACATCTCTTATTTTAAAGGAATTAAGATTGGTGGTGACAAGTTCAACTAACTAGCTAATACACAATTGGCTATTTAGCTAATAGATGTTACACACTTTTTCTTTCAGTTCAAAGGAGAAGGATGGGTTGCATCCCATCCTTCTGATGGGTGATGGGGATGCAGCTGACCAGTTGCAACTGTCAAAAGTCCCAAGTCTATGGTGTTCCAGAACTTGCAACCAGAGATTTGCAGAGGTCCTTCTTCCTCAGTATTCTCTAGATCCTATATTGAATGACTCTTACAGCAATGTTTTACTTCACTTTGGAGTCCTTCACCAAAGAGAGGAAAAGTCATAGTGTAGCACCAGAACCCACACATCAACCATACCAGCTCTGAAAGTTTTCAAGAAAGTGAAGTTAGTTTTCAGCTGTTTGTGATCTGAAACTTTTAGGTGTCTATTTCCTTCAATCTCTGGTTCTCATAGGTCTCATGGGTCTGGTTCCCATATATATATATATATATACACGTATATATATGTATATATGTATATGTATATATGTATATACACGTATATATATATATGTATATATATGTGTATATATATGTGTATATATATATACGTGTATATATATATACACATATATATATACACGTATATATATATACACATATATATATGTATATATATGTGTATATATATACACGTATATATATATATATATACGTGTATATATATATATACGTGTATATATATATGTATATGTATATATATATATATATATATATATATATATATATATATAGTTTGTGTACTTTGAAAGAGAGAGTGAGAGAGTGGGAGGGACAGAGGGAGAGAGAGAGAATCCCAAGTAGGTTCCAGACAGTCAATGTGCAGCAGGATGTGGAGCTTGAACTCATGAACCATGAGATCACCACCTGATCTTAATTCAAGACTCGAATGCATAACCAGCTGAGCCACCAAGGCACCCCTCTCATAGGTCTTAACTGTTTGCACCTTCTCTTGGACTGGTAGCTACTTAAACACTGTAAACTATAAAAAGATTGGCCTTAAGGTCTGCTTTGCTCAGGCCTGTGTCCCCAATTCCCAAGCAGTGCCTAGGAGAACGAATTGACTTAGTAAAAGTTTACTGAAGAAATAAATGAATTTAGCAATTAATGAATTACTGACTCATAATGTTACCTTTTGGAAATACATTTGCATTATCATAGGCCAAGGAACCTCCAAAACTAAAGACCTGAATCATTTGTTAAAGACAGTTTGAAGAATCAACCAATGTGTTTCAAGGTTAATTTGGTGTTAAGAAGAGATTTAAGCAGAAAAATATGCAAGTAAGGGCATTTGAAATGCTTGGATTTACAATAACAGAGTGGCTTATTCTGTCTTGGAGTAAAACTTACTTTGCCAAGACTCATTTCCTAAGTAATTGGTATAGGGAAAGGAAAGGGTTGCCTCCACCCTCTTGGGCCCCTGACTGGGTCTGGTACCTGGGACAGTCTGCATTGTGTGAATGAGGTGTGGGTTTTTGGATTCCCCTCAAGATTTACGTGGGGATACACGCTGGAATCCACAGCCAGAAGGAAGGAAAGTTGCAAGCACAAAGCAGTTTATTAAAGCGAAAGTACACTCTCAAGACAAGAGAGTGGGCCGGTTCTGAGAGGTAGACCTGCCCCTAGGTTGCTTTGGGATTGGAGATTTTAGGGTCTCTCTGGACTGGGAGGAGCTTTGCCATTCAGTGGGGTGGTCTCTAATGGAGACTGCTGCCAATCATTTGGGCGACTCCTCCCACCGTTGAAATCTATAGTTTCTACCGGAACCGAAGCCGTATAGGTTCTACCGGAACCTTTCTCCACCAGATGGGGCTGCTCCTACAAAGCAAAAGCATTATAATGAGTCTAGGGGTTATCCTGTGGCAGTGGTGCAAGAAGAGAGCGCATGCTCTGTACCTGTAGCTTTTGATCTGTCAGCCCCAAGGTCTTGGAAGCCACAAGGTTCTGATGTTGAGCTCCAAGGCTTTTAATATGTAACCTGTTTCTCACATCCTTGCCTCTGCTCAGTCTCTATCATTCTCTTTCAAGGACTTGGGACTCCACCTCCGTTGTTCCTTCCACTACTTCTGTCTACCTTCCACCTACCAGTTCTAAAAATTAAACTGACACAGAGAAACAGAAGAAAAGAAAACATATTTATTCACAATAGTTGTATGTGAACATGAGGCTTCTTAAGGGAATGAAGACTTGAAGAAACAGTTAAACCTGAGTATTTTTATGCTAGGTTTGATGAAGGATGGCAAGTCATGGAAAAATATGGGAGATCAAAGAGTCTGAGTAAGTACAGTAACTGGAGGAAACTTTAGCAAGCCTTGTTTGTTCAGAATCTTGGCATCCTTTGTCTTTGGAGATAAGGATGCTCCTTTCTTCTGGATATAGAGGGACACCTCCAACAAGATCTCTTTCAGAGAAGAAAGTTGCGGGTCAGTTGAAGGTCAGTGACCTTCCTGCTTCTGCCATTTTCTGAAATTCCTTCAGCTTAAAAGATTCAACATGCAAAGTAGCCATATTTGGGGGTAGTGTGCCCTGAACCCCATCAATGGCAAATAGTTGTTTATGAGAGAAAAACTACGTTTGTTTTTTTTTTTGCATACACGCTTTGAGGATCATCTAGAATTTGTTTTCCCAAAGACATTTATTTTTTAGAAGTTTCTTTGGAAAGCGGGTTGAAGACTGCATTGTTTCTAAATTTCTACTCCCTGGAATGGACTCGGTCTCAGCTCAGGCCACCACAACAAAATACCAAAGATAGGGTGGCTTAAATAACATGTTGATTTTCTCCAAGTTCTAGAGGCTAGGAGTTCAAGATCAGGTTGCCAGCATGGTTGGGTCCTGGTGAGAACATTCCTTCTGGCTTACAGATGACCACTTTCTAGCTGAGTCCTCACATAGCAGAGAGAATATTCTAATGTATCTTCCTCTTATAAGGGTACAAAGCCCATCTTAAGGGATCTATTCTCATGACCTCATCTACACCCAATTATGTCCCAAATACTTTGCCTCAATTACCACTATACTGGGGGTTAGTTATTTAACATAGGAATTCTGAAGGGACAGTTTAGTCTATAGCAGCACCCAAATGTAAGATTTTATATGGATCCAGTTTGTACCTAGGCAAAAAGAAAAAAAAAGTCCCATATAAGTCTCATCTGAAGATTTTTGCAAAAAATATACAGATATCAACAGAAAAAGTAATATATAGAGATATATATGTATATAAATATATGTATATATATGCATATACTTATATATGGCCATCTTTACTCATATCAAAATTTTACCTTTTTTGCAAGAATATCACCATCCATATCCAAACTCTGTTTGAAATTATTACCTAATTATGTGGAGTTGCCAGATGACACCAAAGAAATTGGGTAAATGCAGTGTACCCAGCAGCTCTGTCGACATAGAGCCAATCCATGAGATCTAAGGTGGAGGGTACAGGCATCCTATCCTCTGTTAAATCTCCTTTGGAGAGTTTTTGCAACTACTAATCATTTACAGCCCAACAATTTTACTTTTCCCTCAAGTACAGTATATATATTATAATTACTGTACTTATATATATATATATTATGAACATACTCTATTCATTTAGATCCTTTACAAAAATGATCTCATTATAGTTCCTTAAAGTTCTATAAGGTAAATATGACCCTTATTCTTCAAATCAGGAAATTGACATTCAGAGAAATTCCCCCAATCGGCAAAACTAGTCTGATTTCCACCCAAGTCATTGTCACCCATGCTGCTTCTCCTATAACTGGGGAATTTATCAATTTGTGGAGGGCGGGGTGGGGAGGGAATATCATCGAAATTTCTAGCTAGACTTGCTTCTTAATCCTAATTCATGAACTTAACATCTTTTAATACATTTTGAAAACAAAAAATGTTGACATTACTTTTAAAAAATGATATTCAATAAGAATTAGCACAAGATAAATATGAATGAATTAATACAAGTTAAATGTATTTTTGTTCACCTAGGATTTATTTGATGGCCTTTATGTTTCTGCAGCTTGACTAAATTCTGGACAGGCTTCTTACTAAATCTAGCCCCTTATATTCCCTACTTTAACAGCATTTACTTTCAAGAACATGTCACTGTAAATTCTTTCTCTGACTCTTTGTAATACATGTAAATTTTAAAAAGCTTCTGGACAGTTGTACCACCCAGAAATGTCTTTGTCAATGGTCTGAGAGCCATCGCTTTATAATATAACTATCAAGAAAGATAGGACATCTATTTCTCAATCTCTGTGGGAGGGTTGGAGCCTAACTTTGATGGGTGCCAATTAGCAAACACAGATGGCCTAATTATATATAATATATATAATATATATAAAATATATGTATAATATATAATATAAATATATCATATATATAATATGCATAATATATATAATATATAACAAAACAAAAACAAAAAAAACATTTGCTGATTCAGCAATAACCCAATATGCTTCCAGAATCACATGGATCAACTCCCCTTCTAATGTTCCAGTACTTTCCCACTCATTTAGTCTAGCAATGAACAAACTTTCCACCTTTGGTTTCAATCAACTTCAGTTCAGACTGAATTCTGGCCTCCTCCTCCTATTGCAATAGCTTTGAATAAAGTGTTTTTGCTTATTTAACTTTTGAAAGATTTTATGTACATATATATATATATATTTACATATATATAATTATTAAAGGATACGATTTTCATTTTAATATATAATTAATTAATTATTAATTAATATATAATTAAGGGATACAATTTCAACCAAGATAAATGATTTCAAGTTTGGGACTGATTGACAATGAATTAGATAAAGTGTCTCAACTATCTTAGATGAAGTTCATTGGTTTTACTAAAAAAAACAAAAAACAAGCAAAAACAAAACAATTCTTTAGAGTGGCATCTATATCCATTTCCTAACATTTGAAGTTTTTTGTTTCCTCTTTCCCTAAGAACTGCTCCTCACCTAGAAATAGGGCCCCTCCAAACATGTTTGTAAATGACTTCACTGAATAAGAATCATGGTTGCTTGAAGTTGAGAACACTTAACCTGAGATAGACCAAACAGATTCTTTCTTTCAAAGAATTTAAAAATCTTCGGAGAGGGGTGCCTGGCTGGCATCCAACTCTTGATTTCAGCTTAGGTCATGATCTCACAGTTTGTGAGTTCCAGCCCTGCATCAGGCCCAACGCTGAGTGTGGAGCCTGCTTGGGATTTTCTCTCTCTCCTTCTCTCTGCCTCTCCCGTGTGTTCTCTCTTTCAAAATAAATAAAATAAACTTATAAAAATCAGTACATAATATTAATCTCTACTAAAACTATACTTTTATAACTTATACAACAAAGTGTGGGAGTTATCAGCTAAAAGCAACATACCATGGACCAAAGAGGACGAAAAGTTGGAACGAGTTGTGGCGAGTTGGCACAAAGTGTTTTTGCGGCAGAGAACTCTTCACTGGTGGCTTCAGTCAGAGGCGTATATTTTTAAGAACCCCACTAATATCTCCTGCACCTAGAGGCGAGAGTTAGAGGTCAAAATAAGTTTTGGAAAGGGTAATTTCACCACAATTGGCTCAATCATGCTGGCCAGATTAGATGTGAAACATCTTGGTCAGTTGTTATACTTCCTTTATCCTGAGTCAGTAACCCTTCCCTAGTTTAGGACTAACAAGGCAAAGTCTTTTACTGAAGATAAACTTCATGTCTGTAATCAGAAGTGACATGGCAATGCAGAGAAAAATATGCGCTGAGCAACCCAGGAAAAATGTCCTTCAGTGGTAGGGACTCAGTGTCACCAGTCTTCTCCATGAATGACATGGGAGAACCTAGAGCTGGAATATAAACATAAATCTTAGGCTAAGATAATCATTATGATACCACTGGACTCTAGTAAAATGGTTTCTGCAATATCACGCAGAAAATGTACTGAAGCAAAGTTTCCCCACTGCCGATTAGTGGACTAAGTCCCCAGCAACTTTCTTCACCCTCCTCTGGGAGAAACCCACTGACTCACAAAAATAAAGCATATACACCTAGTCCTCCCACTTAGATGCCAAAGAGAAGATTAAAATTATATCCAGGTAAGTAGAGAAGAGATGCTTTTTGAGGCAAACAGTAGCCCAGGTGAAATTAATCTCATCCAAAGATGAGCTGGTAACAAAACAAAACAAAAGAGCAAAGAAGAATGGAATATTTACTACCCCCCCCATACACGTAAATGAGAGAGACAGAGATACAGAGAGTGAACAGTGCAAGTCTAACATGTGAACAAAAGTACATGGAAAGAAGCCTATTGAAATTAAAAAGAAATCTGTAACTATATTTTCCATGGAAGTACAGTCTTCCATTTTATGTATTTGCCATGATTTACTTGCGCATTCTCTATATACCATGCCAATCACATTGTGCTTTTGTTTGCTTATTCTATTATAAACATTGCTATATTGAATTTATTTATGCATACATTTTTGCCCTTTCCTGATTATTTCCTTTGGTTATAGTTCCAAAAGATAAATGAGAAGGTATAAAATGTGAATATTTTGAATTACTGAATATACTGCAAATTGCCTTTCAGAAATTATTCTCCATCAGTAGTATAGCAAAGTAGCTCTTTCCATGAAGTCTTCTGGAATTGGCTATTTAAAAAATTATCCAATATTTATTAAGAACTAAGTTAATTTGAGACACCATGCTAGGATCTCGGTTTGAATGCAGAAATGATAATGAAAAAGATAGAATTAGTGTGCCCTAGACCATATGGAGCCATAAGTAAACATGAGATTTACAGCATAGAGATAAAGTATTAAAATAAAATGAATAATGCTGTTTAGAATAAAGATAAAGAAAAATGTCTCTCTATAAGTCTTCGCAAAGCAGTTCCAAAAGATAGTGTACACATTCTTTTCCGTGTGGGGTAATGACTAATGAACTTCTTACCATTGCTGGTTCCCTTTAGGAGACAATGTCATCCTCATAGGGAAATTGCCCAAAAGCCATCCAATCCAGGGTGAGCAAACAAGGTATCTCAGTGGCAATTGCACTGTCCTTGCCTGCACACAAGGAAAGGGCTATCATTAAGTCAACGGGCAAGGATTTTCCTCTAAGGGGCTGTGAAGGTCAAAGGCATCATCCAAGAGTGTTTCTTCTCCTGTCATAAAAGAGCCCTTATATACACAAAATTTGGGATTAATTGATTCAAGCAAACTTTTTTTTAAACTATGATGAACTAGGAATAATTTATTAAATTATACATGAATTTAGGGTAAGTAAAAATGAAAAAAAAAAATTAACTAGAAAAGTGAACACAATTACCTGGTATGCTCATACCAGAACAGGCCCCTCCAGAATATCTGGACATGGGTTCTTATTTCTTACTTTGCATTTACTAAATGTATGCATCTCAACCATAAGGATGGGTAGAGTCAGGATTTAATTAATGAGAAACATTGGAAAATTTTCTAGACTGCAATGTCTCCATTGCGTTTTTTAGGAAACTAATAGGAATTACCATTAAACAAAAGAAACAATTAATGAGTATGCTGAAAATGGAAAAGATGACCGATTTGGAAAGATAATAATATTATATATACAGAAAGTGGGTGCTTAAAAAGGGGGAAATGTGGTCAAACAACTTAGTTGTGTTCTGTTTTTTTGTGATTTTTTGATGTCTTGAGATATGATTAAGTTACACATATTTAAAGTATATATTTTACTCTTTGACATATATACCTGTGAAATTATTACCACAGTTAAATAAATGAATGTATCTACCACCCGAAAAAGTCCTTCTGCGCCTTAATAATCCCTCCCTCTTGCCCTTTTCTGTTCCTCTTTACCTGCTCCAATGCAAATACAGATTCGCCTTCTAACCTTATCAATTACTCTGCATTTCCTGGAAGTTTATATAAATGAAATCCCACAGTATATTCTCTCCTTTGCATGGTTTTTTTTCACTCATTCTAATTATTATAAGATTGTTCCATGTTGTTGAATTTATTACAATTTTGTTAGTTTTCACTGCTGAGTAGTATTTAATTATATGGATACATAATAATTCATATTTTTAGTAAGCTGTTGAAGGATATCATAATTATTCCAGTTTGGGTTATTACATACATACCTGATATGAAAAACTGTGTACAAGTCTTTGTATTGACAGAGACTATTCTTTCTCTTTGGTAAATAATGAGTGTGGAATGGCCGGATCACATGGCAAGTACATGTTTATAATACTGTTTTCCAGAAACTCTGAACCATTTTCAAAAGTAGTGGTAGTATTAAACATTTGTCCTTTAATTTTAGTCATTTCAAATAGTGTACTGTTCTAATCTGTGTAGTACTATCTCCTTATTGTTTAATATGCATTTACCTAAAGAATAGTGATTTGGGGGTTATTTTTCATGTACATATTTGCCATCAGGGTATCTTCTTCAGCAGTATGTCTATTCAGATGCTTTGTCCATTTTCATGTTTTTTTGTTTGTTTGTTTGTTTTGTTTTCAGTATTAAGTTTTGAGACCTCCTCACACATTCTGGATTAATCCTTTCTGAGATATATGATTTGCATATTTTTTCCCTAGTCAGAGACTAGTCTTTTCATTCTCTTATCGGTACTTTTTCAAGATAACTCATTTTTTAAATTTTTATAAATTCCATTTTGCCAGTTTTTTCTTTTAATGATTGATTGTGTTTTGGTGTTCTACCAAAGCATTCTTTGTCCTACCAAACATCACAAATTATTTTCTACTATGTTTTCTTATTGCTATTTAAAGTTTTAAGGTTTATATTCATGTCTATGATCCATTGGGGGTTAATATTTGGATATAATTCAAGATGTAAATAAAAATTTGTGTTCTAATTCTTTTGTTCTATTTTGGTTTTGCATGTGGATTTCCAACAGTTCAAGTACCATTCGTTTAAAAGACTATTCATTCTCCACCAAATTGCTTTTGCATGTCTCTCGACAATCAATGTCTAAACATATGTGGATCTCATTTGGAACTATATTGTGCTCCATGTACCTGGTTATCTATATCCCAATGCTATAGTATATTAGTGAAGATTGACTAATTTTTGAATTCAGGTAGTATAAGAACTTCAAATTTATCTTTTTAAAAATGGCTACTTTAGATTCTTCATATAAATTTTAGAATCAGCTGTCAATTGCTACAATATTGTTCAATGTCAAAAAAAAATTAGGTTTTAAGCCATGAAAAGTCATGGAGGAAATTTAAATGCATATTGTTGAGTGAAAGAAACCAATCTTAAAAGGCTGCATATTGTAGAATCTCAACTATATGGCATTCTGGAAAAGGCAGAGATGGTAACATGATTAATGGTAGGCAGGGGCTGTGTTCTGGCAGATCCCAGAAAACTTTTAAAGCAGTGAATCTATTCTGTGTGATGTTATCATGGTGGATACATGTCTTTATAAATTTGTCTAAACTCATAAAATATACAACACCAAGAATGAACCCCATGTAGTTACGGTGATGTAACTGTAGTTGGGGTGATGATGATATACCAATGAAGGTTCATCAATTGTAATAAATGCACAACTTTTGGTGGTGTATGTTGATAATGGAGAAAGCTCAGAATGTGTGTTCACCACATTTAATTTTCACAGACATTTCATGAAATGAGTGCTATTACCAACATATGTTTCTGGTACCCACTCAATAATGACACATTAAGTTGAATCAGAAATATAACCCCATGAGTGTGTGTGTGTGTGTGTGTGTGTGTGTGTGTGTGTGTCTTCTTTGTATATCTCCAATTTCTGTGTTTTTTTTAGGAAATGGGTGGGTAATTGAGATTTTCATGCAGACCCACTTAGCTTGTATTCTATATATAATTGTCCTATATAAAAAAGATGAGGAGTTTCTTAATTAAGAGCTCTGGGCATAGTAAGAATAGAAGAATGAAAACAGAAAAGCAAGCAAAATTGAGACTGAATCTGGAAATCAGAATCAAAGATACCACAATGTATATCAAATTATTGCACCATACAATTTAAATAGATACAATTGCATTTGTCAATTATTCTTCAGTAAATCTGGAAAAAAAATTGTTGGTTTTAGAAAATATAATTACTTTTACAAAAAATAATGTTAGTTACGTTCATATATAATCAGTTTATGATAGTCATTTTTCAAATACTCCATACTTATTTTAAATTGTAAAACAAACCCCCCACCACTGTCAAAAGGCCACTTGGTTTAGAGAAGAGCTAGAACATGGAATTAGGATTCATTGAAATGAGAAGAGAATAGCAAAACAATATGATAAAAAGTGACCAGGAAGATAATCAAAGGTATTTTGTTCAGGGTTTTAATGATAACGCTAATAAAACCAGCAAACACTTAGGCAGCTCTTATTATGTTCCAGGCATTTTTTTAAAGCTCATTTAATTCTCTCAACAATTTTGTGTAGCAGGTACTATGATTACCTCCATGAAAGAGAATAAGACAACAAGCACAGAGGAAGCATGGGTAACTGATGATGAATAATTATACTAGAATCTCCCGCAGAGTGAAATATTGTCGATAAACAAAGAAAGGTATTTGAGTTACTGATATAATTCAATAACTCCTGGGTTGTGAAGTGTCTTTAAGAAGAAAAACAGTTAATTCTATGATTAAATAAGATCAATTTTAGTGCTTTATAACTAGAAATTTAATTCAAAAATTAATACAACACTCTAATGGACAAATATAACTCCCATTGCAAAACAGCAAGAATCAATAAATGTATAAAAATTATACTCTTACCCATATACACTGGTTTACTTCTTTCCAGAAAGTTCATCTTTGTATATACATCTTAGCACTTGACAAATATCATTTTTTAATTAAATATTTCAGAAAAATAGTAGATTCTTCATTTTCTGCTTTGCAGGGAAATTAATCACTAACCAGTATAGTTTTTCTATAAATTTCTATAAAATTCTATTTTAAAACTGACATTTATGAGCATCTCTCAGAAAACTTCTACCAATACATTGAGTCAGTTTAATTGTTTTGGTAGAGAACAGGTGTTTGGGGGGAGAATCGTAAAAGTTTTCAAAACAAGCTATTATATATGATTTTTTTTTCTGGACCCATATAGATTTTATTAGGAAAGAAAGTTTTTTGAGGGCTGCCTGGGTGGCTCAGTCAGTTAAGTGTCCGACTCTTGATCTCAGCTCTGGTCTTGACCTCAGGGTGGTGAGTTCAAGCACCGTGTTGGGCTCTGTACTGCTCATGAAGCATAGTTAAATTTTTTTTTAAAAATTAAAAAGAAAATTTTTGAGATTTAAGTTTTCCATGATAATTGTGACGTTTTCAACATAGGTCTATAAACATTTCCTCCAAAGTCTAATGGATTTTTACTAGACATGGAAACAATATAGTGTCTTCTCCTGTTGGAAAGAATAAATAGTCCAAGGGCTTAGAACGCTTCTCTCAGGAGCCTGTCAAGGGCCAGACCTGTGGACAACCCAGGGTTGCTGAGACAGTCCTCTACTGCACCTCTCTGCAGAATTCACAGAGAACTTGAGGAGCCTAGTCTTTTCCCTGCTGGGTAAGACTGTGTGGGGAGAGGAAGCAGGGGAGAACCAGGCTTGGTTGACATGAAGCCCTCAGAGTCACAACTGGCAGGAGAAAATTGCTACATTACACTGAGAGAAGATTGAAAGCAGACAAGCAACTGAGACAGCAAAGCCTCCATGCAAGGAGTGAAGTCCCACTGGATCTAATCCTGTTACAAAGAGTTTGTGTAAGTGGCGCCCTGCGGTGGCTCAGTCGATTAAGTGACTCAGGTTGTGTCACGATCTTAACGGTTCATGAGTTCAAGCCCTGCATTGGCTCCGTGCAGACAGCTCAGAGTTTGGAGCCTGCTTTGGATTTTTGTCTCCCTGTCTCTCTGCCCCTCCCCACCCACGCTGTGTCTCTTTCAAAAATAAACAAACTTAAAAAACAAATTAATTAATTAGTTAACAAAAAAGAAACAATACAGTGTCTTTCGCATTTTTCTGTACTAAGAATTTAGGCTAGAGGCACCTGGATGACTCACTGGTTATGCGTCTGACTTGGGCTCAGCTTATGATCTCATGGTTTGTGGGTTCAAGCCCTGCATCCCGCTTTCAGCTGTCAGCACTGAGCCTGCTTCAGGTTCTCTGTCCCCTCTCTCTCTGTGCCCCCTCCTCCCCCCCCCACCCTCTCACATTCTCCCTCTCTCTCTCAAAACTAAATAAACATTTAAAAAAGATAAAAGAGTTTAGTCTACGGGGACCATTTAAAGGCTAAATCCTTACATGAATTTGGTTACTCTAAATAATTATTAGACACCATTTTTCAATGGTTATTGATTATTTAATAAAACCCGTTGGGGATGCGGTAATTCTCTATGTCTCCTTAGTTTTGTGGGCCATTTTAGTCTACCTGCAAGAGAAAGAAAGATATATAAATAAGATTCATCACATACTTCATGAGGTCTAACATATGCTACAGAGCATTTTGTGCATATGTATATGTAAAATTGATGCTGACTCTTCGCTAAAAAAAAAAAAATGTAGTAAGTTAAATTATAGTCCAAAGGAAGACTTGTTCTATTTAGTACTACATTGAAGAAAACAAGGCTACAGATTTTCAATTCATAGCTGTCTTTTGGCTAAAAAGTCCAGACTTCACAATCAATGCATTGTTTTGGTTTATATTGCTCTTTCTTCAGTTATTGGAGGTTTGATAACCACGGCATTTAAAAGAGATATTATGTTAATTTAAAGCTAAGCAACTGGTGTACTAACTTAACAGTTTACAAGGGAAAAACACTATATATTAGGCTTTGGAAAGTTGTGACCATCTGGAATATCAGCATGAAATTTGGTCCCCATTGCATCAGTGTAAAGGTTACCCATATTTTCTGTTTCTAAACTTCCTCTCACAGGGAATTAGACATACACATTTTCTGTAATGTTTTCACCTTTCATGGTGTGCATACAATGGAATGACATATGGAGGAAAATATGATAGTCAAAGCAATTATTTTTGGTTTGTCTTCATGTGCAATTCAAGAGGGAATAAAAAACATTGAAAACGGAGCCATATTCACAGAACACATTTCTTTAGCCTCCTGGTTGTTTCTGGGGGGTCATCTTGCTGGTACTTCTATGGGCCACTCTGATTTCCAAATCCTTAGAGCGATGCTTTTCAAAATATTTGTGGTAGGGGTGCCTGGGTGGCTTATTTGGTTAAGCATCTGACTCTTGATTTCAGCTCAGGTCTCAATGGTTCATAGGTTCAAGCCCCACCTTGGCCTCTGTGTTGGCAGTGTGGAGCCTGCTTGGGATTCTCTGTCTCCCTCTCTCTCTGTCCTTCTCTTGTTCATGTGTCAGCACATGCACATGCCCCTCTCTCTCCCTCTCAAAATAAATAAACTTAAATCAAATCTCTCAGAAATGGATACATTTATGAATTATAATAAACTACCATACCTAAGTGGAAAAAAAAATAACAAAAACATACAAAATGCAACCTCTATTTTATTAGCACTATTTTTTTTTTTTTTGAGAGAGAGAGCAAGAGTGACCTGGGCAGAGAGAGGTGAGAGAGACAGAATCCCAAACAGGCTCCACACTTAGCACAAAGATGGATCCCACAACCATGAGATCACGACCTGAGGCAAAATCACGAGTCAGATGCTCTACTGACTGAGACACCAGACTTCCAAGTTCTAGTAATTTTCAAAAATAAATTCTTTCGGATGCTCTATACACTTAAACTTCTGTGAATACTGTGTATTTCTGCCATATCTTGCTTCAGTGAAAGACTTCTTACCTAGATGTTAAGAGTACCCTTGGCTGAAGGCATTCAATTTTCCCAAAGGTAAACAAACATGGATCAGTGCCAAATTTTGGCCATCTGGTCGCAATTCTAATATGGCATTCTAACTCCACAGATCTCATGGGGTTAATTGAGGATTTGTTAATTCCACATCTCATCATGTTTTTCTCTTCTATCAAGTACTGTTCTTTACCTTCCTTTCCATAGTTATTGATTCCAGACGTGTTTCTACAAAAAATCCCTACATGTGAACCTTCATCGTAGAATCTGCTTGAGAAGCCCAACCTATAATAATGACTTTCCTTTCTAAGCTGTATGAATTGCACTTCTTGCCTTATTGTACATGCTAAGGTATCTAATATTCACTTCAACATTATATATAAATGTTACGAGAGGGAATATACTTAGTTTGTTCCGAGTCCCAGAGGGGGCAAGTGCTAAGTCATTAAATTATGTATGATGGTAACTTTAGGTTTTTAGTAGACTTCCTTTGTTAAGTTAGCCAACCTCCCTTATTTATTTGACAAGACATTTTATCATAAATGAGTTATTGAAAATATGTTTTTTTTTATTTCTTTAAGTTTTTATTTGAATTCCAGTTGGTTAACATACAGTGTAATACTAGTTTCAGGTGTAGAATTTAGTAATTCATCACTTACATGAAACACCCAGTGCTCATCATAAGAAGTGCCCTCCTTAACACTCATCCCCCATTTAACTCATCCCCCTTCCCATCTCCCCTCCAGTAACTATTAGTTTGTTCTCTATAGTTAAAAGGGTGTTTTCTGGTTTGCCTCTCTCTTTTTCTTCCCCTATGTTCATCTGATTTCTTAAGTTCCACATATGAGTGAAATCATACGGTATTTGTCTTTCTCTGACTGATTTATTTTGCTTAGCCTAATCCTTTCTAATCTAGCTCCATCCACAGTCTTGCAAATGGCAGGATTTCATTCCTTTTTATTGTTGAGTAATATTTCATTGTGTGTGTGTGTATGTATATTACATCTCCTTTATCCAATCATCAGTCAATGGGTATTTGGGCTTTTTCCAGTTTGGCTGTTGTTGATAATCCTGCTACAAACATCAGGTACATATATTCGTTTGAATCAGTATTTTTGTATCCTTTGGGTAAATACCTAGTAGTGCAATTGTTGGATCATAAGGTAGTTCTGTTTTTAACTTTTTGAGGAACCTTCATACTATTTTCCAGAGTGGCTGCGCCAGTTTACATTCCCACCAACAGTGTAAGAGGGTTCCCCTTTCTCCACATCTTCACTAACATCTGTTGTGTCCCGTGTTGTTAATTTTAGTCATTTTGACAACTGTGAGGTGATATCTCATTGTAGTTTTTATTTGCATTTCCCAGATGCTAAGTGATGTTTAGCATTTTTCCATGTGGCTGTTAGCCATCTGTGTGTCTTCTTTGGAAAAATGTCTATTTATGTCTTTTGCCCACTTTTTAACTGGATTATTTGTTTTTAGGTGTTGAGTTTTGTAAGTTTTTTAATATATTTTGGATATTAGACCTTTATCAGATATGTCATTTGCAAATATCTTTTTCCATTCTGAAGGTTACCTTTTAGTTTTGTAAGTGTTTCCTTCACTGTGCAGAAGCTTTTTCTTTATGAAGTCACAATAGTTCACTTTTGCTTTTGTTTTCGTTGCCTTAGGAGACCTATCTAGTAAGAAGTTGCCATGGCCAATGCCAAAGAGGTTACTGTCTGTGTTCTTCTCTAGGATTTTGATGGCTTCCTGACTTACATTTAGGTCTTTTGTCCATTTTGAATTTATTTTTGTATAAGGTGTAAGAAAGTGCTCCAGGTCCATTCAAAATATGTTTTTGTTTTTGTTTTTAATTTCTAAACATCTGTAATTTTCTGAATATCTTCTTATAATTGAGTGCTAGATTTTGTGCATGTTATACTGTTGAATATCTGGGATGTATTTTCTTCTCTTAAAATTTGTTGACTTTGGGGTGTCTGGGTGAGTCAGTTGGTCGAGCGTCCAACTTTGGCTTAGGTCATGATCTCATGGTTTGTGAGTTTGAGCCCCGTGTGTCAGGCTCACTACTGTCAATGCAGGGCCTGCTTCCCATCCTCTGTCCCTCTCTCTGTCCACGCCTCCCCTGCTCTCACTCTCTTTCTCTGAAAAAGAAATAAAATATTTAAAAAAATGTGTGGACTTTTGTTTTGACAGCCAGTTAGGTTACTCGTAGATTAGCTTCAGCCTTGCAAAGCTTTAGTGGGGCCATTGCTTTTCTTGTTGGGGTAGTGTGATGTACTCTAAGAATATAACTCTTCTACAGATTCAACTGAGTTCCACAGGTATTCAACATGTTTTCCACAGTCTGCTTATTTGCAGTTTTAATGCCTGCACCATCCTGTGTGAGCTTTAGGCATTGCTCAGCTTATAACCCCATTGACTGTTCTTGTGAAGATTCTCCTTCTTGATTCACAACCTAGTATCAACAAAAATCTCAAGAGTTTTCTATGTAGATTTCTGGACATTGCTACCTGCCTTACTTCATTTGCTTGGTACTGTAATCTATAAAGTCAAGCCCCCTCAGCTTCCTCAAATTTAATTTCTATTTCCCTGGTTCAGTGAGATTACAGTGTTACTCCTTTCCCTCTTCTCTAGTACTACAAACTAGATATCCTTAATATAGAAAGCAGTAAAACTTTTCTCTCCTCTCAAGAATCATACTTGTGGTGTCCTGTCATCTGCTAAATACTTATTTAGACGTGTTCTTCAGTTTCTTAGTTGATAAAGGGAATATAAGTCTGGTGCCAGTTATTCCAACATGGCAAGAAGAGAGTATCTTTAAGAATATATATTTATATTTATGGGGCGCCTGGGTGGCTCAGTCGATTAAGCATCCGACTTTAGCTCAGGTCATGATCTCATGGTTTTGGGGTTCTAGTCCTAAGTTAGGCTCTGTGCTGACAGCTCAGAGCCTGGAGCCTTCTTTGGATTCTGTGTCTCCTTCTTTCTCTGCCCCTTCCCTGCTTTTGCTCTGTCTCTCTCTCTCTCTCTCTGTCTCTCTCAAAAAAAAAAAAAAATTTAAAAAGCACAAAACATTTTGGGGCGCCTGGGTGGCTCAGTTGATTGGACATCCAACTTCAGCTCAGGTCATGATCTCATAATTCATAAGTTCAAGCCCCATGTCAGGCTCTGTGCTGACAGCTCAGAGCCTGAAGCCTGCTTCAGATTCTGTCTTCCTCTCTCTCCGCCTTTCCCTGCTCACACTCTGCCTCTCTCTCTCTCTCAAGAAAAAATAAACATTAAATAATTAAAAAAGAATATATATTTATATTTATGTTTTAAAAATGTATTTCTTTTTTTTAGAAAAATTTTTTTTTCAACATTTATTTATTTTTGGGACAGAGAGAGACAGAGCATGAACGGGGGAGGGGCAGAGAGAGAGGGAGACACAGAATCGGAAACAGGCTCCAGGCTCTGAGCCATCAGCCCAGAGCCTGACGCGGGGCTCGAACTCACGGACCACGAGATCGTGACCTGGCTGAAGTTGGACGCCCAACCGACTGCGCCACCCAGGTGCCCCTTAAAAATGTATTTCTATGGGAACTAAACACAGATACACATAAACACACATGTATTCACACACATACACACACACACACGCACTGCTTGAAAACTTCCTGGCATCCTAAAAAGAATATAAACATATGACATTGCTATAAAATTCTTATTGAGAAGAGTGGAGGCACTCAGACTTAAAAGAGTATCATAAGTTGGGGTTTGGAAAGAAACCCAGGTTTGCATCTGAGATTAGGGAAATAATTTAACTCTGGGCAAGGATCTTAGATAATACTGCTAATGTGTGGTGAAGTTTATGTATGTTTCTAACAACATGAGGAAAGGTCACGTATATGAGCTTTCATTAGGGGTTTTAAAAATGGAGAGATTGTTGAGATATTGGCAGATATTAAAAAACAATTATTTAGTTAGTTAGTTCGTCCGTGCGTTTTGAGAGCGAGAGAGGGAGAGCACAAGCTGAGGAGGGGCAGAGAGAGAGGGGGAAGAGAGAATCCCAAGTGGGCTCCACGTGTTCAGTGCAGAGTGAGGCTCAATTCCATGAATCGTGAAATCATGACCTGCGCCGAAATCAAAAGTCGGACGCTTAACCAACTGAGCCACCCAGGCACCCCAAAATCAAGTTTTAAGTCAATTCTCAATTCCATCAGTTCTTTACTCAAAATCTAAACGCTGGTTTTTATGACAGTTATCCATAATGAAATGTATGTTATCAATTTGGTTCTCAAGGGGCAAAGTGGGAAGCGAAGAATACAGAAAAGAAAGCTTTCACGTTTAATGTTGTTGTTATTATTACTTGTATCTAAAAGTCTTTAGTCCTTCTCCACCTTTTTCTCACCCTTCTCATAGCTCTCGTAGAGACTTCACACTCATTTTATTTTTAACACCTTTGACAAACTCTAATTCTATGAAGAGAGGGAGATACAAGAGTTATGACCCTTGGTTCTGGAGTCTAAAATATAGTCTACTTGAAAGAATACATAAAATAGCTCAAACGTTAGATTTTTTTTTTCAAGCTGGCTTTGTTTGGTTTCCAACTGAGTTCTTCAAGCAGATCAGAGAGCAGACAAATTAATTGGTGCTCCTCTGAAGCAGATAGCAGTGCCTATGGTTAGTTGCCCTTCCCAGATCATTGTGGCATTGAGTCTTATGATGCTATTATGTGAGTGTTCTCTGGTGGTGGCTTTCCCGGGTCATAACCTGATTTTGATAACAACAATCACTGATTCTTCAAAAGTCAAGATTCAGACCTCATGGATTTTCTGACATTGATGTACTACCAACGAAAAGCTTCAGAGAACAGTTATGAACAGATTTTCATGTTTAATAGTATATTTGGAGGTTTGATACTCAGCAATATAATTAAAATAATAATTGCCAAACTGAGCAGGTGGCTGTTAGAGCCAATTTTGTGTACTTTACATTCAAATGCAGAACAACCATCAAGCAAATTGTATTTAACGGCTATCCAAGTAAGAACATAAGACTCGGGTACTATGAATCTCCACCCACAGAATATTATTTTTCTGGCTTCTCCATAACCAACACCTCTAAACACCTAGCCGTCTCTCAGAAATCAGCTGAAAAGCTTGAAAGTCTTTGGAGTTTCTTGAGAGATGTGTGGCAGGAGGAAGGCACACTTGTGTCTGAAACTGCTTTTCAGAAACTTACTCCATTTTCAATGAGGACTGGCTTTTGACAAAAATTCCAATTTTCCATAGATTAAAAATACCAAAGACTTACAAAACATTTCAAAATTAAAACTAGAAGATTTTGGAGTTTGAGTGGAATCATGCTATTATTAAAAATATACGATCCCATTTTATATCTTTATATTTAACCAGTGGTGCCCTCTCAATAAAACACATTGGACAATAAGTACACTCAATTTACTTTCTAAAATTGCCTGGAAAGTCATTACTTACTGAGGCATCTAGAGAGTTTTATCTTCACTCTGTTTTTAACTCCTTTAACTCTGAATTTGTCCTCTTTCTTTTTCTTCCTCTGGATTTCCTTCTCCATTTTGGCTGCTTCTTTTTACAGTGTTAGATTTGTTGTAATCAAATGTTCTGTTTTCATTCTTCCTCTTACCCACTTCAGTTTTGTTCCTAATATGTTGTAAATTGGAAATACTCGGTTTATTTAATTTCTGCTCTTTGTCCTAAACCAAAATAAATCCAACATTTTTCTTATGCAATCCACCACACGTTACATGAATTTGCTAACAGCTGATCACCTCTAGTATTTCCAAATAGGAAACTGTGTTAAGAAGAAATATTTACCACCTGTTTTCTCAAAACATATAGATAAACCATTATACACTTAAATAATTCATTGTCACATCCCACAATTCTTTTGGGTTGTTCAGAGAATGAATATATATATATATATATATATATATATATATATGTATACGTATATACATATATGTATATATATATACATATATATGTATATACATATGTATATATGTATACATATATATATATATATACATATATATGTATCTGAATATATACATGTGTATATGTATATGTATATGTAACTCTTTCAACTACATTGCATATTTGGAAACCAATCATTTTGATTTGAACTCTAAAATATCTTTTGCATTCTCATTTTACTGCCATAATCCTAAGTCAGACTTTAATTATTGATTATTAAAAATTTTGAGATTTAGACTGGCGATTCAGAGGAACTTCAAGAATGGATGGTGCATGAGACTCCTTTGGATCACGTGAGTGGAGGGAAGATAGAGTAGGAAGGGGAACCCCTCTGGAAAGCACAAGGTCCTGAGACACAAAGACAAGTTAGCATTATTGAACTGTTTTCTGGAATTAGTTAAGAGTAATAATTCAGGGAAGATAGCCAAGATGGCGGAACAGCATGCAAGTTTTTTGTGTGTCTCACATCCATGAAATACAGCCAGACCAACACTAAACCATCCTGCATACCTAGAAAACTGATCTGAGGATTAACTCAATAATCTGCACAACCTGAGTCACAGAATTCAGCAGGCACGCAGTGTGGAGAGATGAACTTGGGGAGAAAGAAGCTGTGGAGGGCAGGGAGCCGCTTTTGCGGGCGGAGAGAAGACAGAGATGGGGGGAGAATACAGGAAAAGCACCCATCTCCAAAAGCAGCTGGAGAAAAAGTGGAAAATTGGAAATAACCTCAGGGACTGAACTAAAAAAGGAGAAAGGAGAAATGAGAAAGCAGAGGGTTTAAATTCCATTAAGACCATAAGCAGGGGGAATGCAGGGTCTGAAATTCTGCAGTTCACAACCTGGCAGTGCTCTGGTGGGAAGGGCGAATCCCTAGGAGCAGAGTGGGGTCCAAGAGCAGAGTGGGGGCCAGGAGGTTCTCGAGCCACATGGGGAGAAATGGTTCCACTGATGGAAGGAAGTTTGGTAGAGGCTGTGAGGCCACTGGGTCCCAGCAGACTCCAGAGAATGGCCACATTTGCTGGTGCTGGAACAAGGTCATTAAGGGTGAAGGCTGGTGCCAGATGTGTGTTGTGATTTTCCATAATCCCTGAAATGCTGCTGCTACACTATCTCACGAACTTTTTCTGGGGCAGGCTGGCACCTGGCCGCAGTCTCTGGGCATCAGCAGCAGCATGGTCCCTCGAACATGGATGCGACTGGCACCCGGCCATTGCTCGGTGAGACCCTCTACAAAAGGGCAGAAAGGGTCAAAGCCACAGTACCTCAGAAGTAAGGGGCCGGGTAAAACATGCATTTGAGCCAAACTCAGGAGACATGTTCTACCTGGGGCTTGGTCACGGACAGTGTAAAAGCAGGGAATGAAGGAAAGCTGAAGACAAGATGGGTGTACAATTGCTGACCTGGGAGAACAGAGTTCTGATACTAGAGAGTGGGTAGCTGAGTGCCACCATTTTCACTGCTTCTGTGCATACACATACACACCTATAAGCACCACAACAATCCACCCCAGTAGGCTAGCAGCACCATCTAGCAGAAAACGGAGCTGTTACACTAAGCTCCGCCCAACTGGGCCAACCTCCCTCTTCAAGAAATCTCACCACCTGCTTAGTTTATGGACTATAAAGAGCTTCATATTCTGACTTCTAGTGGAAAACAAAGTAATCTCAGTCGTATTTCAGTCTGTTAGCAGGTCCATGTATTCAATTTTCTTTCTTACTTTTTTTTCTTTTTTTCTCTTTTTCATTTCTTTTCTTTTTCTTGAATACAGAAAGAGAAAAATTCATTTTTATTTTCAATTTTTATTTAAAAAATTTTCTTTAATTTTTTTACTATATGTTTTGCTTTTGTGTAATTTTTTTCAAATTCTATTTCACTTCCATCTTTTATTTTAGTCTATTTCAGTGTATTCATTTTTTCAAATTTTGAAGCGATTTCCTTTTTTTTTCTTTTTTAACTTTTTCGTTTTTCTTTTTCTTGAATACAGAAAGAGAAAAATTCATTTTTATTTTTAACTTTTTTTATTCCTAGGTAAATTTTTCAAATTCTATTTTACATTGATTATTTCATTTTAGTCTACTTCAGAGTATTCATTTTTTCAAATTTTCAAATGATTTCCTTTTTTTTTCTTTTCCCCCCTTTTTTCTCTAATCTGCCAAGCCACTTTCAGCACCCAGACCAAAACACACCTACGATCTAGCATCCCTTATTTGATTTGTGTGTGTGTATGTGTTTTTAATTTTAATATTTTTTAATTTTAATTTTTTTTAATTTTATTTTTTTCTACCTCATTAATTCCTTTCCTCCCTTCAAAATGATGAAACGAAGGAATTCACCCCAAAATAAAGAGCAGGAAGAAAAGACAGCAAGGGATTTAACCAACACAGATAAAAGTAAGATGTCTGAACCAGAATTTAGAATCACTATAATAAGAATACTAGCTGGAGTCTAAAATAGATTAGAATCCCTTTCTCTGGAGATAAAAGAAGTAAAAACCAGTCAGGATGAAATAAAAAATGCTATAACTGAGCTGCAATCAGAATGGATGCCGTGGCAGCAAGGATGGATGAGGCAGAACAGAGAATCAGCAACATATTTGGCAAACTTACGGAGATAATGAAGCAGAAAGAAAGAGGGAGATTAAGGCAAAAAGCATGATTTAAGAATTAGAGAAATCAGTGACTCATTAAAAAAGAACATCAGAATCATAGGGGTCCCAGAAGAGGAAGAGAGAAAAATAGGGGTAGAAGGGTTATGTGAGCAAATCATAGCAGAAAACTTTCCTAACCTGGGGAAAGACAGACATCAAAATCCAGGAAGCAGAGGACTCCCATTAGATGCAACAAAAGCCAACCACCAACAAGGCATATCATAGTCACAAAATACTCAGTATCACAAAATACTCAGGCAGGGAGAGAATCATGAAAGCAGCAAGGGAAAAAAAGTCCTTAACCTAAGAAGGGAAGACAGATCAGGTTTGCAGCAGACCTATCCACAGAAAATTGGCAGGCCAGAAAGGAGTGGGAAGATATATCAATGTGCTGAATCAGAAAAAATATGCAGCCAAGAATTCTTTACCCAGCAAGGCCGTCATTCAAAATAGGAGAGAGAAAAAGTTTCCCAGACAAACAAAAATTAAAGGAGTCTGTGACCACTAAACCACTAAAAATTTCAGCCCTGCAAGAAATTTTAAGGGGGACTGTCTGAGGGGAGAAAAGATGACAACATAAATAAATAAATAAATAAATAAATAAACAAACAAACAAATAAATATATAAATACCAAAAGCAACAAAGATTAGGAAGGACCAGAGAACATCACCAGAAACTCCAACTCTACAAACAACATAATGGCAATAAATTTATATCTTTCAGTACTCACTCTAAATGTCAATGAGCTCAATGTTCCCATCAAAAGACATAGGGTAACATAATGGATAAGAAAACAAGATCCATCTATATGCTGTTTACAAGAGACCCACTTTAGAACTAAAGAGACCTTCATATTGAAAGTAAGGGGATGGAGAACCATCTATCATGCTAATGGTCAACAAAAGAAAACTGGAGTAGCCATACTTAGACAATCTAGACTTCAAAACAAAGACTGTAACAAGAGATGAAGAAGGCCATTATAACATAATCAAGGGGTCTATCCACTGAGAAGACCTAACAATTGTAAACATTTATGTGCCAAATATGAGAGAAGCCAAATATATCAATCAATTAATCACAAACATAAAGAAACTCATTGATAGTAACACCATAATATTAGAAGACTTCAACACCCCACTCACAGCAATGGACAGATCATCTGATCAAAAAATCAACAAGGAAACAATGGCTTTGAATGACACACTGGACCAGATGGACTTAACAGATACATTCAGAACATTTCGTCATAAAGCAGCAGAACATACATTTTTCTCCAGTGCACATGGAACGTTCTCCAGAATAGAACACATACTGGGACACAAATCAGCCCTCAGCAAGTACAAAAAGATCGAGATCATATCATGAATATTTTCAGACCACAATGCTATAAAAGTCAAAATCAACCACAGGAAAAAATTTGGAAAGGTAACAAATACTTGGAGACTGAAGAACATCCTACTAAAGAATGAATTGGCTAACCAAGCAGTTAAAGAAGAAATTAAAAAGTATATGGAAGCCAATGAAAATGATAACACCACAACCCAAAACCTCTGGGACACAGCAAAGGAGGTCATAAGAATAAAGTATATAGCAATCCATTCCTTCCTTCCTAAAGAAGGAAGAAAGATCTCAGATACACAACCTAACCTTACACCTTAAAGAGCTGGAAAAAGAATAGAAAATAAAACCCAAAACCAACAGAAGACAGGAAATAATAATGATTAGATCAGAAAATAATACCATTGAAACCACAAAAAAAAAAAAAAAAAAAAAGAATAAAACAGATCAATACAACCAGAAGCTGGTTCTTTGAAAGAATTAAGAAAATTGATAAACCACTAGCCAATTTGAGCAAAAAGAAAAAGCAAAGGACCCAAATAAATAAAATCAAGAATGAAAGAGCAGAGGTCACAACAAACACAGCAGAAATAAGAGAATATTATGAGCAATTATATGCCAATAAAATGGGCAATCTGGAAGAAATGGACAAATTCTAGAAACATATACATTACCAAAACTGAAACAGGAAGAAATATAAAATGTGAACAGACCCATAATCAGTAAAGAAATCAAATTACTAATCAAGAATCTGCCAAAATACAAGAGTCCAGGGCCAGATGGCTTTCCAGGGGAATTCTACCAAACATTTAAGGAAGAGTTAATATCTATTCTCTTGAAGATGTTCCAAAAAATAGAAATGGAAGGAAAACTTCCAAAGTCATTCTATGAAGCCAGCATTACCTTGATTCTAAAACCAGACTGAGACTCCTCTAAAAAGTAGAACTATAGACCAATTTCCCTGATAAGCATGGATGCAAAAATCCTCAACAAGGTATTAGCCAACTGGATCCAACAATACATTAAAAAAATTATTCACCACGACAAAGTGATATTTATACCTGGGATGCAGAGTTGGTTCAATATCCGCAAAAACAATTAACGTGATTCATCACATAAATAAAAGAAAGGACAAGAACCATGTGATCCTCTCAATAGATGCAGAGAAAGCATTTAACAAAATACAGCATCCTTTCTTGATAAAAACCGTCAAGAAAGTAGGGATAAAAGGATCACACCTCGAGATCATAAAAGCCATATATGAACGACCCAACACTAATATCATCCTCAATGGGGAAAAACTGAGAGATTTCCCCTAAAGTCAGGAACAAGACAGGGATGTCTGCTCCCACCACTGTTAATTAAAATAGTATTGGAAGTCTTAGCCTCTGCAATCAGACAACACAAAGAAATAAAAGGCATCCTTATCGGCCAGGAGGATGTCAAACTTTCACTCTTCACAGATGACATGATACTCTATCTGGAAAACCCAAAAGATTCCACCAAAAAAATGCTAGAACTGATTCATGAATTCAGCAAAGTTGCAAGATATAAAATCAATGCACAGAAATCGGCTTCATTCCTATACACCAACAATGAAGTAATGGAAGAGAAATCAAAGAATCAATCCCATTTACAATTGCACCCAAAACGATAAAATACCTAGGAATAAATCTAACCAAAGTGATGAGAAATCTATACACTGGAAACTATAGAAAGCTTATGAAAGAAATTGAAGAAGACGCAAAAAAATGGAAAAAGATTCCATGCTCCTGGATAGGAAGAACAACATCGATACTACCCAAAGCAACCTACAAATTCAATGCAACCCCTATCAAAATAGCATTCTTCACAGAGCTAGAACAAATAATCCTAAAATCTGTATGGAACCAGAAAAGACTCCGAATAGCCAAAGCAATTTTGAAAAAGAAAACCAGAGCAGGAGGCATCACAATCCCGGACTTAAAGCTATATTATAATGTTATAATCATCAAGATAGTAACAGACACTCAGATAAATGCAACAGAATAGAGAACCCAGAAATGGACCCACAAACGTATGGCCAGCTAATCTTTGACAAAGCAGGAAAGAATATCCAGTGGAAAAAACACAGTCTCGTCAGCAAGTGGTGCTGGGAAAACTGACAGCAACATGCAGAAGAATGAACCTAGACCACTTACACCATACACAAAAATAAACTCAAAATGGATGAAAGACCTCAATGTAAGACAGGAAACCATCAAAATCCTTGAGGAGAAAGCAGGCAAAACCTTTTTGATCTTGGCCACAGCAACTTCCGTACTCAACATGTCTCCAGAGGCAGGGGAAACAAAAGCAAAAATTAACTACTGGGACTTTATCAAAATAAAAAGCTTCTGCACAGTGAAAGAACAATCAGCAAAATTAAAAGTCAACTGACAGAATGGGAGAAGACATTTTCAAATGACATATCAGATAAAGAGTTAGTATCCAAAATCTATAAAGAATTTGTCAGACTTAATACCCAAAAAACAAATAATCCAGTGAAGAAATGGGCAAAAGACATGAATAGACACTTCTCCAAGGAAAACATCCAGATGGCCAACCAACACATGAAAAAATGCTCTACTTCACTCATCATCAGGGAAATACAAATCAAAACCACAATGGGATACCACCTTACACCCATCAGAATGGCTAATATTAATAACTCAGGCAACAACAGATGTTGGCGAGGATGCGGAGAAAGAAGATCTCTTTGGCATTGTTGGTGGCTATGCCAGCTGGTGCAGCCACTCTGGAGAACAGTATGGAGGTTCCTCAAAAAACTAAAAATAGAACTACCCTATGACCCAGCAATTGTACTACTAGGTATTTATCCAAGGGATACAGGTGTGCTGTTTCAAAGGGACACATGCATCCCCATGTTTATAGCAGTACTATCAACAATAGCCAAAGTAAGGAAAGAGCCCAAATGTCCATCGATGGATGAATGGATAAAGAAGAAGTGGTATATATATACAATGGAGTATTACTTGGCGATCAAAAAGAATGACATCTTGCCATTTGCAACTCTGTGGATGGAACTGGAGGGTATTGTGGTAAGTGAAATTAGTCAGTCAGAGAAAGACAAGTATCATATGACTTCACTCATATGAGGACTTTAAGAGGCAAAACAGATGAACATAAGGGAAGGGAAACAAAAATAATATAAAAACAGGGAGGGGGACAAAACAGAAGAGCCTCATAAATATGGAGAACAAACTGAGGGTTACTGGAGGGGTTGTGGGAGGGGGGGATGGGCTAAATTGGTAAGAGGCATTAAGGAATCTACTCCTGAAATCACTGTTGCACTATATGATAACTAATTTGGACTAAATTTTTAAAAATAAATAAATAAATAAATAAATAAATAAATAAATAAATAGGTAGACAGATAGATTTGAGGTTTATTATATAGTTGACTCTGGAATAACAGGGGTTTCAACTGCAGGGGTCCACTTATCTGCAGATTTTTTTCCAATAAATGCAGTATGGTCCTGTAAATGGATTTTCTCCTCCTTATGAATTTCTTAATAACATTTTCTTTTCTATAGCTGACATTATTATAAGAATACGGTATATAACACACATAATATACAAAATATGTGTTAATTGGCTCTTTATGCTATTAGTAAGGCTTTTGGCCAACAGGAGGCTATTAAGTTTTGGGGTTGTCAAAAGTTATATGTCTATTTTTGACTGTGTGGGGGAACCATGCCCCTAACCACAATGTCTTGGAAGAGTCAACTGTAGTTGTGTCATATCTACTGATACGTAAGAGGTCAAGGATTAAGGATACCTAATCTCTGCTTTCTAACATCTAACTTTGTTTCTTAAACTACTTGAAAAAATTATATTGAGCAGCATGGGAAAGCAGTATGAGGAATATTTTATTACTCTCAGGGCCTTGGGTCCAAATACATGAAGAGATTTGGTGAGGCTGGTTCGGCTACATGAACAGGGTAATTATCGTATCATGGGTAAATATCTTGATATAGCATATACTGCTAAAATAACCATTTAATTTAGCTTTACTTGGGGAGAAGGGCAGATCAGAGAAGACGCTCAACAGGGCATAACATCTGAAATACGCTTTTCATGCTATCACACTTCACATAAAACTCCATTGAAGCTCATACTCTAAAATATCCAAACTTCTTAACATATCTTTCAACCTGACATCGATTTACCTTCTCACAGTGTGATCGTCCAGCATAATTGAATTGCATGAAACCCAATCTATGATTCTAACACGACTCTCACTTTGTTTATAATATTTTCTGCAACTGGTATATTCCTTATCCATCTCTATATTCAAAGTCTGTCTGTCCTTCAAGGTCTAAACTCACAGCTTCCAGGAAATGGGCTGAAAAGTAACCTTCAAATTTTACATTGTAGCCAGTCATCCTCTACTTGTGCTTTCCTCTTTGTAATGTGCTTGTTTCATAGAAAATGCCCCCTAACACATTCCTTGACCTAGGTAGTCTCCTTCCCAGTGACTTAAGGGAAAAAGAAACCTCTTTTATATGAAATTCTGCATCAATTTAAATAGTGTTGTTAATAGTGTTGATTTTCTCCAGCGTAAAATATGAATACATGAACAAATGGATACAGATCGCAGCCTACTAGAAATTCATCGTTTAGTTCATTTTTGTAACTTCAAAGATTCTGTCAAAGTAGCTTCTATTGTCTTTTTCTACATATGTGTTAATGCTTTCTCTCTTTATATCCTTATGTCCTACAGATTTGTGTAAAACTGCAGTATCACTAAGATTTAAATAATTGATTCTTGAACACTTTAATCCATTCGATGTGGCTCTAAATTCCTTGTGTTATTTTGAGGATAGATCTAACTTTTTCTCTCTCACTTTTTCAATACCCTGCTAAGCTCTGTCACTGCACTGCCCTCTAATTTTTATAATTCAATGATATTCTAATCCATACTGTGTTATAAATTTATCTTCAAGTATTTTGCTTTCTAACGTCATCTCTAATAACAAGACTGGGAAATTTAAATACATGTGATCTGAAAGAAAAGGCCTGAGGAACATGTTTTTGTTTTTGTTTTTGTTTTTTTTTTTCCTGTGCCTGCACTAGATGATGAGATGCACACATTGGAAATGCTTCCCAACCCCATCCTAAGTCCCCCTCATCAGCTGACATCACCACTTCCCCTGGGGAAACAGAAGCATTTTAGTGTGAACTTCTCTCCTAATCCACTTTGTGCTTCCCTACCCCCTTTTCCTCTCATCTCCTTTTTTGCTGACTCTGAGAAAGAACTGTTTGATTTTTTTTTTCCCTCCGAAGACTCTTTCTTTGTACCTCTTCAAAGATCCCTATCTTAAAATCACCTTCCATGTTACTTACATTCTTTTAGACTGCGTCCATTTTAAGAAGAAAAAAGATACCAAATGCTTTTCAGTTAGCCCTAATCTACTATGTCACTTCTCTCCTTCCCTTGTCTATATGGATATCTGAAATAAAGATGGGATTTTCCCTTGTGTTCTCCTCCCTAACTAAATTCAATCTCCTTCTTACCACTATCAGGTGCACTAGTGAACCTTTAGCTACTTCCTTACACTATTGGATATAGTAGTGACCATTTGTACAACAAAGTGAACATTTGTACCAATGATTTCTAATTACCCGATGTTTGGAATATTCTGTCCTTTTAAAATATGACATCATTTGACATTGTTGTTCACAACCTATTCTTGGAATTTTCTTTTAAGGTTACGTATGACAAAATTTTGTATTTCTATTTTCCTCTTACTCTTCCATCCTAAAGTTTTACCTCGTCCCTTACTTTTACCTTTTATGGACAGAATCTCTAAAAGAAAGGACTTTGATAGTGGCAATGACTGTGCAAAACCACTTGGTGCTTTCATTTGTTTGGTCAACCTTGACCGTGACATAGGCTGACTGAGGGAGACACAGAATCTGAAGCAGGCTTTCGGCTCTGAGCTCTCACCACAGAACCCGACACGGGGCTCTAACTCATGATGGCGAGATCATGACCTGACTCAAAGTCAGATGCTTAACCGACTGAGCTACCCAGGCACACTTTGGGGTCTGGGGTTTTTAATTGAAGATTGTAGTCTGGTGTCCTCAGGCATCCAGAAACTGGATGAGTGCTCAGGTGTTGTCCATAAGTCACTTATGCCCTATAGCCAAGGTGTGTAGGGCCAGTGGTCTGAAAAACGTACGTGACAACCCTGCTTAGTCACTCCCTACATGTTATCTATTGTGCTAAAAGACTCCAAAGAAATCATTAACTCCTCAACCTTCACAAGGAGGACGTACGTTATTTGTACTATAAGGTACTTGTAATGCAAAGGTACAGCTTCTAGCAAGAATAGAAGCAAGAAAAGGAGCCAAAAAGGCAGTTCTTCATTGAATTCTTTCAGCTTTCCTGTCTCAAAGGAGGCAGAATTATGAGTGCTAATGATATATTATTATAGAGTCAGCTTATTACACATCTTGTTACCATTTACCAGCTGTGTGACCTTGCGTTAATTGAACTTTCTCTTCTTCATCTGTAAAATGACCATAATAATAATCGCATCTGCCTCATAGAGCTGTTGCAAGAATTACAAAATACACCATGAAATGTATTCAGAATGATGATTGCACAATAGTGAGCACTCGATACATTCTGGCTATTATTACTAGTAATATGATGTGAAAAGTGGAATGGAAGATAAGTGAGTGTGTACATAAGATAAGACAATAAGTTCAAATATTCAGAGCAGATTATTCTTTCTGTTCTCTTTATATTGGAAAATTTGCTCAAATTATTGTATAGCTTAAATTAAGCAGGCGCTTTAGTGAATCATTTATTTGAAGCCTCCCATTTTAAGAAAGATAAAACTGAGATAAAAATTGTAAAATATCATGCTTTGATCCCATAAACAGTCCTGAGATTTCTCAATGTGTAATATTCCGCTAGATGGAAAATGTATGCCGACCTGCTTATACTTCCATAATATTTTAGAAGTAAATGAATAAATACATTTAGAATATTATTATTTTAGGTCAATGTTAACTTCTATGCTTAGTCTTTAAAGATCTCACTGTACCATTTCAGAGATTGGTGGAGGGGAAAAGAAGAAGCTATCATTGAACAAAATTTATCAGAAAAAAATGAAAAATTCTAAAAGAACTCATGCTTGAGTCTATATTTCTAGTATTCATCAGTTTACTTTCATTAAACATCCATGAGAGTTAGAGTAATTCAGAAAAAATCAAGTGACTCACCTGAGAGCAACCTTGTAAGCAGCCCTTATTTCTAGAAATTTTTGAAGATCCATGATTTTGCGTATGCTTGGAAACAGTGAGACCGAGGCCAGGGGCAATTCCTGTTATGATTTTTGCAGATGCCATTGCCAGCCCAGATAAGTGTCAGCTAATCGTGATAAAAACCTTGGAAAGATGGATCACAAGACTAAAGCAAAGAAAGTAAGTTTCGCACGGTTTCATTTTTGTTTGTCCTTTCTAACGACAAGGTTTGCTTTCGGCTTTTTTCTGAGAGGGCGGTATCCATAGGGCCAAAACCTGCTGCCTATGTTATCACAGCTGACAATTATCATTTTCTCTGTTGGGGTGAGTTATCATTGAACCTTGCACCTCGTTTTCCTCTTATCTTCCATTCATAAGCCCCAAGGATAGTGCAGCACCATTAGTAAAATTATCTTAAAGGAAGTTAGTAAAATGCAGAAAAGAGAAAATGAGTTTATCTTCAGAGAGTTGGCTTTCCTGACATAATCTGAATACATCCCCAACCAAATTATGTTATGCTGTGCTATTAGTTTCAATTTGCTGTTTTGTTTTTCCATCTAGGGGTTGGGCAGCTATTACGGTACTCTGTTTTTCCAGTAAGGGTTAATACTAACCATCAGAATAGAGAAGGTAAAATATAGTTGGAGGTGTTGCTAAAAATATTACACACACATTACATTTTATCATTTCTTTTTTTTCAGAATTTTCTTTTTTTTTTTTATGTTTATTTATTTTGAGAGAGGGAGGCGGGGAGAGGGACAGAGAGAATCCCAAGCAGGATCTCATGCTTCCCGCACAGAGCCTGATGCAGGGCTTGATCCCACAAACCGTGACATCATGCATCACGCATGACTTGAGCCGAAATCAAGAGGGGGACGCTTAAGTGACTGAACCACCCGGGAGACCCAGCATTTTATCATTTCTAAATAAATAAGAAATTATAGCCCAATCCCAGAGAAAGATAACATTATACATCACAACTGAGCTTACTCGGTGAATGGGAGCTCCAATGGCAGCAACGTGGAAATGACTACTGTCGGTATTCATCTAAGTTTGGCTAAAAAAATTATAAAATATTCTTAGCTAGTTAGAAAAAAATAGCACTGCAAGACAAATTAACTTTTTAAAGCTGGTTTAGCACTGAATAAAAAGGTGGCCTCATGTTAAATTAAAGAGTAATAAAATAAAAGTTTTAAAAATTTATATGCTAATTTTATTCTAATATAAATCTATAATTAATTGAGTAAACTTTTCCTGACGAATGGTAACGTTGTGACATTAGCTGCCAAATACTATAATCCATTCAGATTTGGCATTGACACATATATTTAACTCATAGGAATAAGAATGAAAGAATCATTGTTTATACAGGCAATGTCAGTTTTAATAACCAATCTTTTGGATATTTGATATATCTAACAGTTTTTGTCACAACACTACTTAGAATTTGGAATAATAAATTGTGCTTTATTTTTTTTGAAGGTACACTGATAATCTTTGAGAATTCAAATATTTTATCTTCATGTCTGAATGATTTGCTTCTTTGACCTACATTCACTATACAGAGAATAAAAGCATGATATGAATGATTATTTATTAATAATATAAGTTAAATTAAGCAGTGACTTTTCCCCAAAGATGTCTTTCTTAATCATTTGACGCCTTTGCCTTCCATCATAATTGCAAAACAGATTTTCCCATTATATTCATCTGCCTCTCTTCAACCCATAATTTTCCAGTCTTGAACAAATGCATTCATTATCAACACTAAAATTGAGTATTAAGGAAGAGATTAAAAATGTGGCATTGATATCACAAAATCAATTTGATTTTCATGAAATCATGATTAACTTCAAAGGAAGTACGAGAAGTATTTATATCCTGGTAGATCTGTTTCTGCAATAAGATTGTAGAGCTAATTTTACATCCCATCCCTGAGTCATAACTTTTCCCTGTCTCCATAAGGTCCTCATAATGTAATGTTTTTCCAGGCTGTTAGTAAATATCAGCATAACTAAAGGGTGATATCTTCGTATATGTATAGTAACATTGACTTTAAATATATTTTAACACATGGGCGCCTGGGTAGCACAGTCAAACACCCAACTTGGGCTCAGGTCATGATCTCGTGGTCCCGTGAGTTTAAGCCCTGGGTCGGGCTCTGTGCTGACAGCTCAGATCCTGGAGCCTGCTTCAGACCCTGTGTCTCCCTATCTCTCTGCCCATCCCCCGCTTGTACTTTGTCTCCCTCTTTCAAAATATACATACATATATATGTATATATATGTATATTAACACAATAAGTTGTAAGTGATAAGTTATATTATTACATCATTAAGCAGAGTCTATAACTGACAACACGGTGTTATATGGAAGGCTGATCAGCACATTCAAGCACAGCACCATGTTTAGGTCTTATTGTGCTGGCTCAACAATACCACCTTCCTCACAATTCTGTTTCAAATGTTGGAGGAGTTTGAAAAAAATGAAGGAATATGAGGAAAGCTTAGTATCTTTTCAAAGAGGGCTAAATCTGAATGCTGAGAAAGAAGTAAGAAAAAAAAGTAATCAAATCCAAGCCTTCTAGTCTAATTCTGTCATCGTCACCAATGCTGCACCAACACGACAGAAGGATTTGGACTTGGACTTATAGTGAAAGAAGAAAGAAAGAGAGATGGAACAGGGGAGGAGGGGAAGGAAGGAGGAACAGGCTTTAACCTGCTAGGCTAAAGTCTAGAAACATGAAAGAAGACTTGTAATTTTGAGGACTCTTAGAAATGTCTGTTTCTATGTTTTATTCTTTTTTTTTTTTTTAATTTATTTTTTAAGGAGGCTCTGCAGCCAGCCTGCAGCCCCACATGCAGCTTGAACTCAGGACCCTGAGATCAAGACCTGAGCTGAGATCAACAATCGGATGCTTAACCAACCGAGACACCCAGGTGCCCCCTGTTTCCATGAGTTTTATTTTTTATTTATTTATTAGTTTTAAATGTTTATTTTTGAAAGAAAGAGAGAGAGTGTGTGAGTGATCTGGGGAGGAGCAGAGAAAGAGGTAGACACAGAATCCCAAGCAGGCTGTAGGCACCGAACCGTCAGCACAGACGGCGGGGGGGGCTTGAACTCCTGAACCAGGAGATCACGACCTGAGCCAAAGTCAGATGCTTAATCAACTGAGCCACCCAGGTGCCACCGTTTCCATGAGTTCTATAAGATGACAAAAGCAACTGTCTGAAACCACACATAATCAGTAATAATATTCAAATAGAAAGATAAAAACACTTTGTAATTCATTTGAATGAAGCAAATAATGTGAAATTCATGTAGACCTTTCCGCAGAAATCAGATGTGAGAGCTATTTAAAAGTTTCACTGTTCAAAAAAAAATAAATAGCTGTCTTACCAGAAGAGAAGTTTATAGGTATTATCAGTCAACTTGACCATGAGGAGAAAAGGAGTGGAGACAGTGAGGTAGGGGGACAACAAGCCTATGGCTGAGACCAGGGCAAGCCTCCAGCACAATCCCAGAATTACAGCATTGCAAGGATTAAGAAACTGAGGCACAGTTTAGTTGCACGTAAACTTTACCACCCTGTCAGGTAGTAGAAATAAGCACAACTGCCATGAGGTGAATGCATTCTTTTGAAACATCCTGGTTACTTAAATTAAAAACAGCTAAGTCTTAGCTGTTGGAACAGTGCTCATGCAACTAAGTAACTCATACTATTTCTTCTGTGTGTTTTTAATCACTAGGAGGCTGAACCAAAGGGAATCTCTCCGCGGTGAAACATACAGGTTTGATTAGGATTAACACCCTCCAAAATGCTGGGAACCTTTTGTTCTTTTTAAGTCCCCCTATGTTTTAACTAAATGAAGCTTTGTACTCCAACCATATCCTCCCCTTGTCACAGAAGATGGCTTCTTTTCTCAGCAAATATGACCTTTTTTTTTCTTACATCACATTTTGGGGTGTTCTTTGACTCAGATAAATGGCGAGAAATTTCTATTTAAAAAAATGAGCCGTGGATCCAAGAAAACCACATACACTGCTAAATAAGCATAGCATTATTCTTTCTTTCCTTCCTTCAATGTTTTTGTTTTGTTTTGTTTTGTTTTGTTTTGTTTTTAGTTTATACAGCACGCAAGGCTCTGGACTTACTCCGGTATCAGGTAGTATATCATTCCGGATAGTCCAGGTTATGATCCGTTATCAAACAATGGAACAATCTGTTTAAAATAACATTAGTTGTCATTCCTCCCCCTGACGGTCCATCAAAAGTAGTCAGAGGGGGACAGCGCATCATGGTACGGCTGGCAATCAGGCTGACAGAGCATCCTTCATTTCAAATGTGCCCACTGTGGTGCCAGAGGAAAAAGTGCCGCATGCGGTCCCACATTGGTAATTAAGTGCTTGATCACAGAAGTGACACACATCACTTCTGCTCGTAGGGCATTAGTTATAATTAATCACATGGCTACAACGACCATAAAGAGACCAGGAACTGCAATGATGCTGTGGTCCTGGAAAGCAGAGGGCTCAGAATATTTAGGTAACAGTGCTCACAATTACCACAATAGAAGTGAGCGAAAATAGGTTGTTAATCATCCTGAAATTCACAATCTATGCAGGAATTCGTAAAATAAATAGGCAATCAAATAAGTGTATATTTCTAAATTATTGTGACGCTAAAGAAGAGGCTTTATTGTTAGAAAATAATGGGGAAGGGGCCACTTAAGCTAGTACCTTTAAGGAAGTGCATTTTGCCTGAAATTGAAAGCATGCAAAAGAGTTGCAAGAATGTATTGAATGTATATATGATTTAAGATGCGTGTGTCACAGGTGGTAACATCAGATGCTAAATAGTTGAGATTTAAAATTTAAAATGACATCGAAGAGTCTTATTTTTAAATTTTTTAATGGTTATTTATTTTTGAGAGAAAGAGAAACACAGAATCCAAAGAAGGCTCCAGGTTCTGAGCTGTTAGCACAGAGCCTGACGCAGAACTCAAACTTGTGAACCATGAGATCGTGACCTGAGCTGAAGTCGGACGCTTAATAGAGCATCACCCACTCGCTCTAAGATGGGAGAATATTAAACAGATGTGTTAACTGTGCAGATGACAGATGACAATGCTCAAGAAAAATTAGCATAAAAAAGATTTTTGGCTTGAAGAATTAAGAAGCTTAATGATGTCAAGGTTCTGGATAGAGCAATTTACTGTTTCATTTCTGGATTTTTCCTTATAGTAAAGGCTTCACTGTGCCTTCCAGGATCTCCTATAGGACTGAATGACATTCTCCAGTAGGTCAGGGGTCTGCCCTCTCTGGATATGGGAATTACTATCAGCTGAAAAAACAAAAAAAACAGAACAAAACAAAACAAAACCAGAAGCAAAAAACAAAAACAAACAAACAAAAAAAACAACGAAAAACATGTTGTTGAAGGTCTTAACATCCCACCCTACCCCTGATGGGGGGCAACCTATATCCAATGAATATGAAGTCCTGACCTCTTCTCTCCACCTGGGAAAAGAATGCATGACTGTCCTAGCTGCAAAGATTCCACTGAGTTGGCTGAAGCCTTATTGTGACTACAACACATTCCACCTCTCCCTTTTACCAATTCTACTTATCCCCCTTCTGACTCGAGTGCTGATCCTGAGAGGATTTTCCCAATTTTTATTTCCTAATAACATTTCTTGTATGTTTATCTCTAAATTTTTTCAATGTTTATTAATTTTTGAGAGAGAGAGAGAGAGAGAGAGAGAGAGAGAGGTAGAGAGAGAGACAGAGCACGAGTGGAGGAGGGATAGAGAGAGAGAGGGAGACACAGAATCCGAAGCAGGCTCCAGGCTCTGAGCTGTCAGCACAGACCTTGACACTCATTAACTGTGAGATCATGACCTGAGCTGAAGTCAGACGCTTAAACCGACTGAGCCACCCAGGCGCCCCTCTTGCACGTTTATCTTTATCGCAGAGTCCGTTCTCCCAGGACACTGAACTTCGGCAATTGGTTCCAGTGTTAAGAACTGTGAAGGTTCTGCGGTTTTTCCCCACCTGCAACCCAACTATTTAGCTTGCTAACATTTCACAGATGTTGACAGAAGACACGAGAGTACCAGGACAGACACAAAGGACAGTGCATTACTCAGAGCAATAACCGTAGCTACGTTAGCATTGACGCACATTCCTCGGGCTCAGCTCCCACAAGGCTGCACGAGGAATGCCTTATGATACACTGCACGCACAGTGCAGCACGGCACAGGAGAGGCAACCCAAGTCTCCAAAACTTATAAGGCACAGTTAGCCTGCCTAAGCTTTGCCAGAGGAAGACATTATCTTTATTACACTGGACAGTAAATGAACCTTCCCTCTGCTCCAGAGAGAGGCAATATGTCTTCAAAGACTATTTTCTGTACACCATTCTAGAAAATATCGTCTGAAATAAAGGCAGGTCGTCGGGGAATTGTATCTACACAACCAGGAGGAGTTCCTGAAAGATGGTGAAATGGATTTTCCGGACTGGCTATTTCTCCAGCTGGCTGGCAATAAAGACCACAGCACACTGGGCGAAAGATAACAGTGCAGCTGTTGAAATATTCATCCCGTCATGAATTGGGATGTTATACTGGTGAAAGGAATTGTATTAGCAAAGCCAACATGGTGGATGTTACAGAAAAATGGGTGAGATAAGTCATTATAGGGTCAATTGGATATGGGTTAGATATGTTTTGCTCAGATGCTTTGGATAAATATAATGAAAAGCTGACTCTGATAGATCATCAGTTAGAAATTCAGTGTGTAAAAGCAATCAGAAAACAATTTGACTAAAACCTGGGCCAAAGACATTAACCTCCATCTTGCCAGGAAGATCTACACATGGCAAATAAGCATATGGAAAGATGCTCCATAGCATAAGTCAGCAGGTAAATGCAAATTCAAACAACACTGAGGTACCGCTACATACCTATTGGAATGGCCAAAATCTGGAACACTGACAACACCAAATGCTGACAAGGATGTAGAGCAGTAAGAATTCATATACTGCTAGTAGGAATGGAGAAGGGTATACTCACTTTGGAAGAGAGCTTGGCAGCTTCTTATGAGACTAAGTACACTCTTAAGATATGATACAGCAATCATACTTCTTGGTATTCACCCAAAGGAGTTGAAACTGATGTTAAAATCTGTACGTGGATGTTTACAGAACAAAACACCATAAACATATGCTTACAGAGGGCTATATTCTTAATTGCTGAAGCCTGGAAGCAGCAAAGGTTTCCTTCAGTAAGCGAATGGAAAAATAAGGTGTGGTACATCTACTCAATGGAATATTATTCCGTGCTAAAAGTAAATGAGCTATTAATGAATGAAAAGACATGGAGACATATTAAATACATAATACTAAGTAAGAGAAGACAATCTGAAAAGGCTAAATACTGTATGATTCTAATTGTATGATATATTGAAAAAAGAAAAACTATGGTAATGATAAAAAGGTCAGTTATTGCCCAAGATGGAAGGAGGAGGTAAATATGTAGAGTTTGGAGGATTTTAGGGCAGTGAAAATATCCTGAATTATATTATAATGATGTCTATATGTCATTACATGTTTGTCCAAACCCATAAAATGTCCAACACTTAGAGTGAACTCTAAGGTAAACTATGGATACTGTGTGATATTGATGTGGTGATATAGGTTAATCTCAAGCAACAAATGTACTGTTCTGGTGAGTAATGTTGAAATGATGTAGTTCATGCATGTGTGGGGGCAGGAGAGTAGGTGATCTCCACTTCTATCTCTCAATTTTAAGGTGAATCGACAAATACTCAAAAAAAAAAAAAATAAAGCCTTTAAAAATTAATTGTGACTATCAGAGGACTTACTCAGCAGCATCTAAAGACACTCTTATCTCCAGCAGTCAGCAGGCAGAGAAAACAGAACCCAAATATTTAATTTTGAGTGGTGGAGCTCCTAGGCAAATCTGTTATGCCAAGATCAGGGTCTTGATTAAGAAAGGATGAGACACTATGGTATGTCATTGGGATATCTGAGTTGATGCGCTTGAAAATCTTGAACCTTCAGATTTAAGCCCTCAAAAATAGCCAACCCATATCTATTAAGATCTGGCCCTCCTTAGTTGATGACAATGCAAGATAATACATGCACCCACCCACACAAACTCCATCCTTCCCTTCCTGGCATTTAAGCCCATAGCTAAGGTTAAGTCACAGCAGGGAAGTGCTGAGACACTAACGGAAGAACGGAAGGAAAGGTACCATACCCTGAAAAAAGTGAAATGTCTAGTATGCATGTACTAGCAGAAGCCAGGAGAGTACAGCATATGGGCTATATTTTGAGTCTGCTAAAATAAGTGGGCAATGGCAGGTTAGAAGATAAAGTTGAGTAAGGGAGAGTTTATCGATGTAAGAGCACTTGTCTGGAATTCATAATTTATCACTCTGCTAGGAATCCTGGGAAGTGAGATAAACATGGTACTCAGAGGTCTCCAAAAAGATTGGAAAATTTTACGGGCTAAATTAAGTGGATTAGAGATTTCAGAACTGTCGTGGCGGAAAGTAACAAAAAACTAAGAGAAATCGGCATGCCAGATTGCACATACTATGCAAGCTTGGAAAATTTGCCAGAAAAAAATGATTTCACTAGAGGACTTGTAGGACGATCCTTTCACCAAAGCAATCAAGAAGGAAAGGGCTGTTGAGAGAGGCATCTGCATGACTGGGAATCTAAATTGTGGCTCTTTTCTCTAGTCCAAGGATGAAGGTATAAAATGCTCTTACTGAACTGGGCTCCCTGATGACAGTATATGTGAAAGGATCCCCCCAAATAGAAGCCAAGAGGTGGTACTTAGCACTTAAGCCAGGTGATCACGTTATCATAATGAGACGCAAGATTGTTGTGCCAACTGGCTCTCAAAGGGGAAAAATCTTCCATCATGGGACACAGCAAGAGTCATGTTGAACTTTAAGCTATAGCAGCCATCTGGGCACTTTAGATCCCTCACACCAAATTCTGGAAGGCATGAAAAAAGTGTTCATCCTGGCAAGGATAATTAGCCCTGATTAACAGGAGGAAGTAAGCTGCTGTTAAACAATGTGGACAGGGACAAACATATTTGGTAAGTAGATGATACGCTTCAGTGTATCGTGGGGCTCCATGGCCCAAGTTTGATTTAATTCTGTGAGTTCCGTTGCCACAGCCTGGGAATGAGGCAGTAATCAGGAATTCGGATGCTTTGAGGATGAGATTCTTTATTGTACCACCAGGAAAGTCATCCAGATGAGTCGAGGCGCTGAGACTGAAGGAGGACCCAGAATGGGTAGTAGAAGGAGGAAAAAATGCTTGTGAGTTGTTGCCCCAAGAACTGAGAGTACTGGGTACTGAGGGCAGACATGTCTCCTGGCCCTGGACCCCACTATGGACATTTCAGCTTCAGAATGGACGCACCCCTTTTTTTAAAAAAATATATATTTATTTATTTTAAGAGGGGAGGGGAGGAGCAGAGACAGAGGGAGACAGAGAATCCCAAGTAAGGCTCCACACTCTCAGTGCAAAGCCTGACATGAGGCTCAAACCCACAAACTGTGAGATCATGACCTGAGCTGAAATCAAGAGTTGGACACTTAACCAATTAAGCCACCCAGGTGTCCCAGAATGGAGGCCTTTTTGTAACAGCATTGTAACCTCTCTGTCTGACCAATAAAGAATTTGTCTTCCCTTCCTTTAAGGTGTTACTTCTGGGACGACTTCCCAATATTTTTTTTTCTGTGTATTACTCTCAATCTCAGAGTCTCCTATCTACTGAATCCAACCTGAAACAGCACTCAAGGACAAAAGATGGCTAAAGAAAACTCCCAAGATCACTTCTTCCTAAAATCATTTTCAAAGGCAGGAATAACACAGGAGTGATGGAACCAGTGGGCAGATCATGAGAGAAAGCTGTGGTTTGGAGCAAAGACTGTGTAGATCAAAACTGTGCAGATGGAGATTGAAGGTTTAATATGGAGGGATGTTCAACAGGTATCACTGATAGATTAGAAATTGGGTATGAAAGAGTGATAAGGTGGTAAGGATGAGGTGTATATGTTCAATCAAAACCAAATATTTTCTTGAAGCAGTTCATATTTTTAAGATATTTATATTTTTAATTTTTAATATATTTTTTTAAAATTCTTTTTATTTATTTTGAGAGAGAGAGAGAGAGAGAGCAAGGGATGGGCAGAGAGAGAGAGGGAAAAAGAGAATTCCAAGCAGGCTCCACGCTGTCAGGGTAGAGCCCAATGCGGGGCTCAAACTCACAAACCATGAGATCATAACCTGAGCTGAAACCAAGAGTTGGATGCTTAACCAACTAAGTCACCTAGGCACCCCGGTTCGATTCATATTTTTGCCTTTTCCATTGTTAATTAAAAAAAATTTTCTTGCCGCAAGAACAACACTAGTAGTAATAATGCATAGATGAACACATGAAGATATATTTTTATGTCATCTACATGTCATTTAAATTAGTTTTATGGACTATTGCCTTGTTAGCATATCACTCTTTTTCAGTACTTCTGATATTATGGGGCTCGGGTGCCTATCAATCATTTTATAAGCAACCTTCTCACTCATGAATCTGTTAAGGAATCCAATTAACGGGAAATAATATAGATTAACAAGAGAGCGGTGAAATTCACACAAAGAGTAAATTCTGTGCTGACCAAACTTCAAACTGTTTATGCCTTCCTCCTCATTTCTTATGACTTAAAAGATCAGAAACCTAGGTTAGGATCATAGCTGGTAGTTCTTTAAGCTCAGTCCATCATGTGAAGTTCATGGCAATGCTAACAAGAACCTGACTTTTTTCGTTACTGTCCACTTGTGATCTATTTAAATATATCTGTAGATGTCACCTTCTTTGGAGGGTGAATATCCTACAAAATATATTGTGAAATCTCCAAAATCATGAGTACCTTGTTGGTGATACTTCATTATAATAACTACAGTTCATGATTAGCTGGAACATAATTCCGCGAGGTCATAAATAGAACTTTAAAGTCAAAGTCACTTGATGACGAGAGCTGGCAAATAAAAGGTCAAATTAGAGAGTAAATATCTGATGTGTATTGACTTCAAGCAAAGTTCTGTTTACTCAAATAAGTAATCATTTCACACAAGAAAAATCTTTTTTTTTTTTTTTTTGGTTTTGATAATGAATGTAAAATGAACGCACTATCACAAGATGATGCTTTAGGAAGTGTATCAGACAGTTTTATTGGCTCTGGTGTACTGGCACACTGACATCTGTTCCCAGAGACTGTGATTTTATCAATTGAGAAAAAGAGAGAAAAGCAGCTGCCAGAGTTGTTAGCAGCACTATGAAAAAGAAGTCATAATTTTGAACTAGCATTTAAAAATGTTTGAATATTTATTTTTTAAAGATGTAGAGAAGTTACTGGAGAATAACAAACACATCATGCTTTGACTCATAAGATGAGTTTGTGGAAAATGATAAAATCAGATTGAGAAGCCAGAGAACAAACTTTCATTTCCCCAAATATTGTTACGTTGGCATCCTAAATTAAAGAAGAAAACAGAAAAATTTCTAGGAAATGCTCTAACTTATTAATTGAGCCCTTTTATCAATGTATAGTCATGTATCTATATGCCTAGATGTGTGCCTGTGTGTGCCTACGTGTGTACGTGTGTGTGTGTGTGTGTGTGTGTGTGTGTGTGTGTGTGATATCATAGTGGATTTTGGGGAAGGCAAATATCCTTTTACCTCATGTCCAAGGAAATGAATAGTATGAATATTTCAACACTCCTAGTCTTTCTCTGTCCCCTCACTCATTCCAGCTCTGGGAAGGAGGCGTGAACTCGCATCTGAAAATCTCCAGAACAAATTGGCATCTGCACTTCTCCGTTGCAGAGGAACTTGACATTTAGCCAGCTCTGCCTGAAGCTTCTCTACTTCTGTGGCTTTGTATTAAGATGCCCATGTTTGCCAAATATCTAAATGAAGGTCTCCTACGGTTTTCTCAATAACAAAATTGACACAGTAATTGACCTGCTAACCTCCTGAGTCCTTTACTCAGAGTTCATATTCTTGAAGATGTGCTGCAGATCAAGTCCTATCAATGGCTAGGACTATGACTGCCAAACTCAGACCACGAGGTCCAGATCCTATCTCCAGCACTTACTACACCTGAGAATTTGGTCAACCCACTTACCATTTGGTCAACCCACTTACTATCTCAAAATGAGCGATGAATTGTATCTGGCCTTCCCAGGCACATAACAAACACTCAGGAAGTGTTACCTATATGCATATCAAAAAAGTGTGTTTTATGATCTGAAGCATGCAACCTCTTTCATATGCACAAATTAGGTTTTGTTATGCTTAATATAGCAGGGGGATGGACTAAACTCTTTAAAAGGTGATTAACATATATTGAGATAAAAAGTAATTTCTAGATTTAAAAAAAAATTATTGGAAAGTGTGAGGTGAAACTGATTCTCAGTAATCTTCAGTTAAGTTTGCATGGCATTTAAGAGGTAAATAAATATACCTCTGTGGGATTAGGTAAAGGCATATAAATGAATAATTCTTTCTAGTTTAAAGTATTGCAATACGACAAAAATCGAACTTACCTCATCACTTTGATTTGTTGAATAAGGAAATACAAATTTATTTTTTCTCTAATACAACAAAAACGCTTTAATAAGTGGAATGTGTGACACGTTTTGAAGTTTAAATAGAATTTTTTTCACAGTGAAATCTAATATCATCAGTTTCACACTACAGAAGGTAGTTAAAATATATGTTAATCGTGCTTAAAATGGCAAACTTAGGAATTAATATCAGTGTCTTCCAAAATATGCTTTTCATATTGTGAAAGTTTTCATGGAAGGCTGATTGTATTTGTTGAATTTTAAACTATATATTCAGGCAAAAGAATTGGTGTGAAACAATTTAACAACGAATCTCTTTCAGAAGAGCTTGTCTATTCTTCTAAGTGCTGTTTTTAGTTTATACTTCAAGCTTTGTAGAAATTTTCCATATTTCATTATAATTGAACTGAATTCTTTTTCATTCACTAAAAGAGATAATATTTCTTTTTTAGTTAGATGTTCATTTCCTGTAAACGTATAGAGCATTTTCTGCTCTTTGACACTGGTACTCAGTTTATTTGGAGAAATATACAAGGCACGTTTTTTCCCCTATGGCCCCAGTTTAAATAAGTACTCAACCACTTTTTCAAAGTTTCAAAGTTATAGCAAATGCTTCTGGAGCTAGACTGTGAAAGTGAATAAATTAATATAACTGTTTACAATTAAAAATAAATCAGATTCTCCAGTATAGCTGTCTGACGACAAAAGAGCCTTTAAAAATTCTACCCTACCTTCTCTCTAATTAAATGATGATTGTATCACTAATAAAATTTTAACATTAGTGTGTATACACACACACACACACACATATGTATATACACATGTATATTTGTGTAAATATATACACACAATGTGTTCGTAATATATATGTCAAATCTCCAGTATAAATTTTGTCACATGGTTTCTCTAGAAATGTTTCCTAATTCAATACACAAAGAGTTTTACCCCTGAGTGAGATGGGAAAGCTATTATCAAGTCATTACTTCTATTTAAAAACCACAGAAATCAGATAAATAACCTTTCTGATAATAGAAACAGCAGGAATGCACCAAAACTTCAGAGAAGTGGAAACCATGAAGAGGTCATCTGAATTCAGCAAATGGAGGTATTTCAAATACTAAGCAAGGGCAAGTTTCAGAGGGCCCAAGATAAACTGCCGGGGACAAATCAAACAAACAAACAGACAACAAGCAAATGAATTTTTGAAGGATATATTGGATGAGGTAGTTCATAGGCTTTTTTTTTCTTTCAGATACCTGCTGAATTTGGGGCTGTACAATTTAAGCAGAAAGCTAAATTCCTAAGTAAAAAGACGTTGAAAAGCAAAGCAGAGTTTACTTGCTTTTTATGGAACAAAAACTAGAAGAACCATGCAGAACACTTGCGACTCTCATCTGAGAACAACTAAGAGTTGGTAGAAACCCAGAGGCAGGATAAGCATCAGTAGTGCACTAACCCAGCTGACAGTAAGCACAGTCCCCGATTAAACAAAAGATATCTACAATCACTTTATCTCTCTAATGGAGGGAATATCATATTCTCTCTGGAAGAACGCAGCATCATTTGGGGCCTTCCTATTTTTTATACAAAATATACTACATTCAATAAGACAAATCTATTAGACATGTCACCTGACCAAAAAACGTGACAAAATTAGGCCCCAAAGAAAAATATTTTCAAGGATTATGCAGGTGTTAGAGATCAGTGACAAAGTCTTTAAAAGACCTAGGACTAACATATTCAAGAAATAGACAAAAAGATGCAGAAAACAGTGGAGAAATAAATATTTTGCTATAGAATTGGAGTGTATAACAAATAATAGAATAATCATGCTGGCATTGAAAATTAAATATTTATAATGAACAATCTAATGATAGGTTTCACAATAAATTAGATACCACTTCAGGGAGAGATAGCTAACTCAAAGATATATCAATGCCGATTATATAAAATGAAGCACAGAGAAGTTCAATGAAAATAAAGAAAAGTGCATTAAACACATGTGGAACACAAGAAAACATATAACTGGAGTTTCAGAGGGAAAGAAGAGAGAGAATAGGACCCAACATTATTTGAAAATATATTATCTTGAAGAATTTTCAAAAATTGTCCAAAGACTGCAACCCAGATTTGGAATGTTCTATAAATTGCAAATGAGAAAAGAAAGAGGAAGAGGAATAAAGGAAGAGGAGGAAGGAGGAGGAAGGAGGGGGAGAAGAAAGAGACAGGGAGGGGGAAAGATGGAAAAAAAAAACCATAAAACAAGTAATAGTATGACTATCATTCGACTTCCCAGTGGAAATAATGGAAGACATGGACAGTGGAATGATATATTCCAAGTGCTGAAATAATTACTAAACTATAATTCCATAGCAATGAAAATATTCTCAACAATATGGCACAGTAAATGTTCATGCAAACTGAGAGAATTCATTGTCAGAAAAAGAAGAAGTATGACAGACATGTAACTACATTGGTAAGTAAAATATATATTTACTGAACAAAGCAATAACTGTAATGTGTTAAAAACATAAATCTATTATTATTATTATTATTATCATTATTATTATATGACAGAGTAGGAAACATCAGAAATCTGTCTCCCCACCTACACAGCAACTGAGCTAGCACAATCTGTCCGGTGTCACCATTTTGGAACTCTGGAATGTACTGAAGACTTACAACTTTCAGTTGAGGCTTAGATAGTAAATTTGGCTTTCTTAAGTTAGATTTCAACAGAGTGGTACCATCTCTCACCCTTCAGCCCTAAGGCAGGCACCTATACACTGTTCCTGGAGCAGTTTACACACAGTATGTGGCAGCTAGAGTGGGCAAAAAGACCCAAATATTGAGGGTATGTGCTCTGATCACTGATTGCTGCTCTGATCACAGAGGTGCAGGCACGGAAGTGGCCAGCTCCTGTTACAGCTCCACTCACATCTCAACCCCCTCCTTCGGTGGCTGAAATGACTTTCGGGAGATTTAAAGGGTTGGCACTTTCTTCCTTCATTCTTCTCATTTTCCCTTTTTTGGAGCCATATATTGAAGACTAGGACATTGAAAAGTGACTGCGTAATCTATGGAAATTAGGCACAGACCGTGCACGCCCAGAAGGTGCAGGCTCAGAAAAGACCTGAGAAGATCTTTAAGACTGGTCCACAGTACAGAGACAGCTTATAACTATAAATTAAAAAAGCCCAAACAACAGTAAAACCCCAGGAAACCCTGGGGAAGGAAAGGCATCTGATTCAATTCACATTATTTGATTCAAGTGTCCAGTTTTCAACCAAAACATCATAAGGTATACAAAGAAACAGGAAAGCATGGCTCATTCAAAGGAAAAAAAAAAAAAAAGAAACAACAGAAGTTGTCTCTGAAAAAGACCTGATGGTATATCTACTAGACAAGGACTTTAAAATAACTGTCTTAAGGATGCTCAAAAAACTAAAGGAAGATGTGAAAAGAGTTCAGAAGACATTGGGGCGCCTGGGTGGCTCAGTCGGTTGAGCGCCGACTTCGGCTCAGGTCACGATCTCGCGGTCCGTGAGTTCAAGCCCCGCATAGGGCCTCTGTGCTGACAGCTCAGAGCCTGGAGCCTGTTTCAGATTCTGTGTCAACTTCTCTCTGACCCTCCCCCATTCATGCTCTGTCTCTCTCTGTCTCAAAAATAAATAAACGTTAAAAAAAAAAAAAAAAAAAAGAGAGTTCAGAAGACATTGTATGAATAAAATGGAAACATCAGTAAAGAGATAGAACACCTGAAAGAAGCCAGAAGAAATTCTGTAGCTAAAAAGTACAATGATAGAAATGAAGAATTCACAGAAGTGTTCGAAAGCAGACTAGAATAGACTGAAGGATCAATGAACTTTTCTGAAAAAGAGAACAATAAAATTATCAAGTCTAAGGAAGAAAATGAAAACAAAACAAAAAAAAAGATTGAAGAATTGGAAGCAGAGCCTAAGGCACCCAGGACACCATCAAGGGGATGAATACAAATTTCCTGAAGTAGAAGAGAGAGAGACATGGGTAGAGAGAATATTTGAAAAAATAATGACTGAAAATTTCCCAAATATGGTGAAAGACATGGATATAAAAATGTGGGTGTTTCTGTGGAAGTGTTTTTGGATGAACTGCATTTAAATTTGTAGACTGTGTATGGGGCTCCTGGGTGGCTCAGTTGGTAAAGCCTCCAACTCTTGATTTCAGCTCAGGTCATGATCTCACAGTCATGAGATCAAGTTCTGCCTGGGGCTGTGAGCTGATAGTGTGGAGCCTGCTTGGGATTCTCTCCTGCTCTCTGTGCCCCTGCCTCACTCGTGCTCCCTCTCTCTCCCTCCCTCTCAAAAATAAATATTAAAATAATAATAATAATAAAATAAAATAAATTGGTAGACTTAGTAAAGCAGAATGGCCTCCATAATATGGCCTCTCATCCAATCATTTAAAGGTCAGGATCATACAAAAGTTTTACCTCCACCCAGGAACAAAGAATTCTCTTGCTTGACAGCCTTCAGACAGAATCATTGGCTCTTTATGGTTCTACAGCAAACTAGATGATTTTGGACAGGGAGTGTGGTACAGTCAACTCTACAGATTTTGGGCTTACCAGTCTCCATAATGGTGTGAGCCAATCTCTTATCTATCCTATTGCACTGAAGAGCCCTGACCCTAATACACTGGCAGTGAAAGTGTCATTTTTCTAAAGGCTGTGGAAAGTCTGAGAACCAGCATTCAATCAGGTATATGAAATCAGAATAAGAAGCACAGGACAACTAATTTTCTTTGCTTTCAGAATAAGCACATGATGCTTAACCCATATTTTCACATGACATATCGTTGTTTGCTTCTGCAATCAGCCAAAGCACACATGATTTGCTTTAAACTCTCAAATACTCACGTCACTCTTTCTGTGTTCTATCTCATACCAGGAGCTCAAAGTATCTTGTTCTAAAATTGCACTTAAATGTGTAAGCGTAGCATAGAAAAAAATATTTCTAAAACAAAATAAAGATTGTTACGTTTTTATTATTATTTGAAACATGAAAATAGCTTGTGAGTACAACAGACTAAAGAGGCATAGAAACATATTTACTTTTTATCACAATTTTGGTTTATGCAAACATGGAGTATATTTTAAATATGCTTTCAACATAATATTCTTTGTCTAGAAACTGCTGTGTTGAGAGAATTGGTGATTTTTTTTTGTCTGAAACTAGAGAGATAAATATTACTTTTTATAGTGCTCTTAGATGACAATGACATTTAAAATCTCGTTCAAAGCATGGTATAACTATTCAAAATCTGGTAGTGTGAAAAATGTTTAACTGAATAATCATCATGTCAGATACATAAAGTTGTAGGCAAAAGATGAATAAAAATTAAAAGTGAAAGGAAAGAGGAGGTAAAAGGAATTTAAATGTTCCAAAATGCTAGAATTACCAGAAGAGTGGTCAAAGTATCTTTTTATACTGCAATTTGTAAAGGGAACATATGGTAATGTCTATGAGAGTCACTAAGTAAACAATAAAATAATCCATAATTTAAAAATAGATGGAAAATTGAACAATAAAAATATTTTATTGATCCAAAAGAGGCCCAGAAAGGAAGGAAAAATGAATGTAAAATAATTGAAAGCAAATAGTGTATGGTTGATGTCAAATTAAACACTAACTACTTAAATTAATAGACAAAAAACTTCCAATTAAGAAAATAATTGTATGTTATCTCAACTTTCTGTTACATATCCTCGTTATTTTTTCTCATGACTCAGTAGTAGGGTATGGACTAGAGTCCAGCTGTGTGGGTATAAGAAAGGCTCTTCCAGGGGCGCCTGGGTGGCTCAGTCGGTTGAGCGTACGGCTTTGGCTCAGGTCATGATCTCACAGTCTTGAGTTTGAGCCCCGCGTCAGGCTCTGTGCTAACAGCTCAGAGCCTGGAGCCTGTTTCAGATTCTGTGTCTCCCTCTCTCTGACCCTCCCCCGTTCATGCTCTGTCTCTCTCTGTCTCAGAAATAAGTAAACATTAAAAAAAAAAAAAAAGAAAGGCTCTTCCATTTGTAGAATTTCATTTTAGTCATCCCTCTCTAACTGCTTTCTCATGAGCCCAAATCCAAGATTTTACCAACCCAGAAAAGACATACCCACAAAGAAAAGTCTTAAATAAGTAGCAACTTCTTCATGTACTGGTGTGAAAGAAAAAAAAACAGAATGACTAGAATTAGTATACTTTAATTTTAAACTACGAACTCATCAAGAGCAAGTAAAGATGACTGTGTATAACCCCAGGTAGTATGTCATGTATGGTAGTCAGAAGTTTGTTTAATTGTCAGCTCGGAGGTTCTTGACCTTTGGAGAGAATTGAACTAGGTTTCATATGTTAGAGCATGAGAAAAAAGGGAAGATACCCGTTGATTCAGAGGCAACCCCAGGTAGAGACTGACTTGGAAGATTTAGGAATCGCAAATAAGTCACTTATAACTTGAGCACTACATCCAGACATTTCCCCCCTTTTTAATTTATGTCTTTGTTTTTGGAATAGGTACCATTTCTTCAACATTTGGATTTATCTAATAATATGTATTAAGAGTTGCCTTTTCTTGAACAATTCTGAATATTCAACAATGCCATGCCAGCATTCATTCTTACAATTCCCTGAAGATGAGTTTCCCAGCTTTTGATTTATTTGTTTGTTTGTTTGTTCTAACTTTCTTCGTTTTTGAGAGACAGACAGAGACAGGGCACGAGTGGGGATGGGGCATGGAGAGAGGGAGACACAGAATCCAAAGCAGGCTCCAGGTTCCGAGCTGTCAGCACAGACAGCGCAGAGCCTGATGTGGGGCAGGAACCCATGACATGTGAGATCATGACCTGCCCAGAAGTCTGAAGCTTAGCTGACAGAGCCGAGCAGTGCCCCTCCCTGCTTCTTTAAAGGGTCAATGTGCTTAACTACTAGCCACAACCTTCATGATTGCCTGTGTTCTCTGATAACAAGACCAGCAAAGCGTAAGCAGTAATTTATCATCTTAATTACAATGTTGTTTGTTTTAAAGTTAAGTTTTAAATTGTGTAAAGCACTTTTTAATTTCTATCTTATGACTACAAAACATGAGAAAATAAAATGTAGCTCAACAGTGGCACAGATTTGCAGAACAATCCAGTCTACTTTTCACATGAATTTTACCTTAGCACAAGTATTTGAGTTTATTAACATAATATCCAGCTGCCTTGGTTTTCTGAATATTTTTAAAAGTCTACTATTTTGGCTCTTGATTGTTTTGTGTTTGGATTTGTACAATTCTATTTCCTATAAATAAGCAATCTTTATATGTTTTTCTTTTTTTCTTCTCATACTACATCATGACTATTTATTTTAATGATGAAACAATGCTTTTGACTGAAATTAGTGGCCAATTTGGAGAGGTTTTGAAAGGAGTGTGGTGCAAAGAGTGAAGGCTTTACTACCTTAGGATAAATAGTGTCTTAGATTAAGATGGGTGACTTGACAAAATTATCATTTTTTTTTTTTTTTGGTAAACTTAATACTATTTGAGATAAGACAATAGATAGACATATAGAATTGATCATAACGATCATCTGTTATTTCAAATACCATAAAAGCAACCACAAGTTGGACAAGTAGAATCAAAGAAAAGTTCAGGTCCTTACAGTCTTGCTTAGAGGTTTTTATAAAGTAGATACATGCTTCAGTAAACACTAGAGGTGTGTGTTTGACCATTTCAGAAAAATACAAAGGATTAAATTTTATTCAAAGAGTGAAGAAATGTAAGATGTCTGACATCTTAAATACTATTAGAAAAATATGTCTGTCTTAAAATTTGGAATTCTTTTCAGCCAGGCTGACATGTACTCACCACATAATGTTTATTAAACTTTTAAAAGTAGATTTGCATGTCCAGGGTGCCTGGTGGCTCAGTCGGTTAAGCGTCTGACTTCGGCTGACAAGCCTGGGATCAAGATTCGGATGCTCTACCAACTAAGGCAGCCAGGCACCCCTAGATATGCACTTTTAAAATGCTGTAGTCAAAAGAAGAAATCTTTGTATGTAATTAATTCATATCCAGGAGTGCCTGGCTGGCTCAGTCGGTGGAGCGTGTGACTCTTGGCCTTGGGGTCATGAGTTTGAGCCCCACATCGGGTGTAGAGATTACGTAAAAATAAAATCTTAAAAAAATCAATACATATCCACATAAGAGCATTTTCACTTTATTTTAAAGCTGCAGCTTACATTAAAATGGTTAACGGAATGGACAAAACTATTTCACTTGAAACAATGGAAGTATTTATCACATGACAAATTTATTACAATACTATCTGCTTAAAATGCTATGTGAAAGAGACCCAGGTTCAGGCTGCCATCTAATTAAGGTCTTTTTTATTTTATTTTATTTTATTTTATTTTATTTTATTTTATTTTATTTTATTATTTTTTTTACAGCTTATTTATTTATTTTGAGAGAGAGAGAGAGCATGTGCTGTAGGGGAGGTCAGAGAGAGAGAGAGAGAGAGAGAGAGAGGGAGGGAGAGAGAATATAAAGCAGTCCCCATGCTTAGTGTGGAGCCTGCTGTGGGGCTTGATCCCATGAACTGTGAGATCATGACCTGAGCTGATATTGAGTGGAATGCTTAACTAACTAAGCCACCCCAACAGCCCTAAGTAACGTCTTTGTATAGAAAAATAGTAAAGCTGACAACCTGAAAAGGAGAGCAAAAACGTACTTTAAAGTCATGTTTTTAACAGTAATACATAATTCTGATTTCTCCTGAGTTAGGCTGAATAAAGCCTTCTCTCAATGGAATTAGCATTTCAAATTTGGTATATAAGAGAAAGTATTTTTAGTGCTTCCCGGTGGCTCTCATGATTCCATATTCTAATTTTTCCTTTTTTTTTTTTTTTCTTTTAACTTGTTAGTAATAATGGCCATAGGTCACCAGAAAAGTAGAGCAGGGTACACTATATCAACTATCTGAATAGCTGAATTATACCTAAGTAATTAAGGCAGCTGTCTAGTTATCCTTAAACACCATATGTGTGCATTTGTAGGTAAATCATCAAAGGATCTTAGTAAATACTTAGGCTTTGTATTTTATCTAGGGATTAAGAATTTCTAGAAATGTAGCATTGGTGGTATAGTGGTGAGCATAGCTGCCTTCCAAGAATTGACAGAAATGTGTGTGTGTGTGTGTGTGTGTGTGTGTTTCCTAACTCTCCCTGTATCCTCATGATTCAATTAAGTAGTGATCTGTCAAGGAAATGAACTTTACATTTATTCTCTTTGAAATCCATATTTCCTTTTATAAAGGGGTTAAGTCACCATAATGTTTCGTCATTTGTAATACTGATTATGTTTTTGTTAAAAATGTACATTTTTTTTTTTTTCCAACGTTTTTTTTTTTTTTATTTTTATTTTTGGGACAGAGAGAGACAGAGCATGAACGGGGGAGGGGCAGAGAGAGAGGGAGACACAGAATCAGAAACAGGCTCCAGGCTCCGAGCCATCAGCCCAGAGCCTGACGCGGGGCTCGAACTCACGGACCGTGAGATCGTGACCTGAGCTGAAGTCGGACGCTTAACCGACTGCGCCACCCAGGCGCCCCAAAAATGTGCCTTTAAAGGAGAGCTCACCACCACGACCAGTCTCCTAAACTCTTCCTTTTGGGATCCACTCGCCAGCATGCAGATATCTTCAACCCAAAGTACCTTCATCTTTTTGATTTGGCTTAAATGAGGTGTTTGTGTGAGTAAATAAAAGCTGTGATTCTACAAAAGTGTTCTTTGTGAGCCTAAGATGTATTTTGAGAGGAAATTGCAGAATTTCCTTCCCTGGACATTTAAAAAATGAGATAAATTCTCTGTTTTCTGAGTGACTGGAATATTTCTGCCCAGGGGCACAAAAATGAACTCTATGCTTTTTAAACTTCCTACAATCTGAGCAATTCTAACTTTTCGAAAAATACAATCAACTGCATTCATTAAATCAATAGTTATGCAGTAGCCTGCAGCATTCCATGCTAATTAGTCATTTTAAAGGGCTTGCACTCTGAAAGAAGGAGCAGATGTATTTTCACATTAGTTCAATTAATTGCTTTCATGATTTTGTTCCTTCTACTCCTTTCTCCCTCCTTCCTTCTCTCCATCAATTTCTCCCTTCCTCCCTCCAGGCTTTTATCCCACTTACATTCCTTTTCAGTTATTTCTCTCTTAACTAATGGTTCTGCCACATTTTATATTAATGAGATTTAAAGTTTTATTAATTTGTAACATAACTTGAATTATTTTTGAGTGTTTTGAAAATATCTAAATGGAGTCTGAAATATCTAGTTATATTTGCAATGCTTCATTCACATTTCAGTCTGGTTAAGGAGAAACATTTTAAAATCTCAGGTGTAAACGGTGTAAATCTTGGACTGATGAGATTTTCAAAAATGGGTTTATGAATTACACACATAAAATAAAAGTATTCGTATTCAGGATGGTGGTAGAAAAAAAATATACATGTTCATATGCCCTCTGGATTTATGGACTACCATCCAACATAAACTGAGATAAGGTCATCATCACTTGAACACATTAATCACATTAAATATTCAGATCAATGATTATGGGATGTATTTCGACTTATTTAGATCTTAATTTGTCTGAAGAATATTTTTAGTTTTCCGAGTGTAAGTTTTGCACTCCTCTTGCTTAATTTATTTGTAAACATTTTATTCTTTTTGATGCTGTTATACATGGAAATGCTTCCTTAATTTCATTTTCAGATTGTTCATTGAAACTATAAGGAAGTACAATTGATTTGTATATGTTGATCTTGTAGCTTGCAACCTTGCTGAACTAATTTTTAAATTCTAATAATAGTGTTTTAGTGAATTCCTTAAAATTGTTTACGCAAGAGGGTGCCTGGGTGGCTCAGTCTGTTAAGCGTCTCACTTCAGCACAGGTCATGATCTCACAGTTCGTGGGTTTGAGCCCCGCATTGGGCTCTCTGCTGTCAGCTCGGAGCCTGGAACCTGCTTCAGATTCTTGTCTCCCTCTCTCTCTGCTCCTTCCTGACTCATGCTCTGTCTCGCTCTGTCTCTCAAAAATAAATAAACATAAAAAAAAAGTTGTCTATGCAAGAGATCATGTCATTTGTAAATAGATACATTTACTACTTCCTTAGGATTCAGATATATACTTTATTTCATTTTCCTGCCAAGTAGTCCTGACTAGAGCTTCTAGTACAATGTTAAATAACAGTGGCAAGAGTAGATATACTTGTCTTGTTCCTAATCTTAGGGTGTCTTTTGGGCTGCTCTAACAAAACTTCCATAAACTGAGTGGCTTATAAACAACACAAATTTATTTCTCACAACTAGAGGCTCTGGAAGTTCAAGATCAAGTCATTAGCAGATTCAATGTTTGATGAGAGCCTGCTTTCTTATTCATAGATTGCTGTCATTTCATTGATTCCTCAAATGGCAGGAGTAAAGGATCTCTTTGATGTCTCTTATATAAAGGAACAAAAACAAATCTCATTCATGAGGGCTCTTCCTTCATGACTTAATTTTTTCCCAAAGTCCCCACCCCCAAATAACATCACGTTGAATATTAGGTTTCAACATATAAACTTGTGGGGGTACATAAATATTCATTCTATAGCATTCCATCCTTGGCTCCTCCAAAATTCTTGTCTCTCACTCCATTAGGGCTGCTATAACAAAATACCAGAGACTGAGTAGCTTATAAGCAACAGAAACATATTTCTTGTTACAGTCCTGGAGGCTGGGAGTCTGAGATCAGTGTGACAACATAGTCAGGTAAGGTCTCTCTTTTGGGTCACGGACTTAATCACTACTGTCGTATGGTAGAAAGGGCTAGAGAGCTCCGTGGGACCTTTTTGTAAGGTTCCATTTATGAGGGCTCACTGTTTACTTACTAATATCATCATCACCTTGGAGGTGATAATTTAAACATATGAATTTCAGGGTGGGGTGGTACAAACATTTAGACCACAGTGATATCCTTCTCATATGCAAAATTTATATATTCCATTTGAATAGATCCAAAAGTCTTAATTTATTCCAGCATCAAGTCTAAAGTTCTAAAGTTCAGAGTCTCATCTAAAAATCATCTAAATCAAATAAGGATGAGACTCAACTTATGTTTTATTCTGAAGCAAAATCCTTTGCCAGCTGTGAACCTGTGAAACCAAACAAATGTGCCTCCAAAGTATAATGGTGGGATGGGAGTAGGACGGAGATTCTCACTCCCAAAGGGAGAACCAGGAAAGAAGAAAGGAATTGTAGGTGGGTCTAAAACCTAATAGGGTAAACAACAGTAAACCCTATAGCTTCAGAACAATCTTCAGTGACTTGATCCTACACGCTGGGGACCCACAGGGACTGAATGACACCTCCGAAGCTCTCAAGGGTTGGAGTTACGTGCCCGCGGCTCTCCTGGGCTGGAATCACGCTCCGGTGACTCTGCTGCTCTTGAGACCACACAGCTCCACTGGGCATTTCCCTAACCGGAATTTTTTGTGTCCACTGTGTATAATACTTTTTATATATCGATGGGTTCTATTTGCTAGTATTTTGTTGAGGAGTTGTTTTCAATTCATATTTATAAGAGATATTGGTCTGTAGTTTTTTTCTCTTGTCATGATTTTTTTGGAAAGTGTATCCTCTTCTATTGTTTGTAAGAGTTTGTGATGGATTTGCATCAGTTCATCTTTAAATGTTTGGCGGAATTGAACAATGAGACTTTCTGTGCTGGAGTTTTTTTTTTATGGGGGGAGGGTAGGTTTTTTGTTTTTTGTTTTTGATACTTATTTGTTTTGCTTTATAAGTTTACTCAGATTTTTATATCCCCTTGACTCACTTTTGGAAGTGTTATCTTTCTAGGAATTTGTTTCATCTAATTAATCTATTAGTATACAGTTATATATAGTATTATTTTACAATCCTTTTTATTTTTGTAAATTCTTTAAGTTATTTCTAGTTATTGTAGCCATTCTCAAAAAAGAAGTAACGAAGTGTCCAATAAATGTTGTTGAATTGTCTATTTGTGTCTTTTCTGGAATTTTTGTTTCACACATTTTGTGGTCCAGTGACCAGGTATTTGTGTACTTATAATTGTTATGTCTTCATGATGGGTTGACCTTTTTGTTACAAAATATTCCTCTTTATCTTTGTAACATTTTTTGTTTTGTCTTAAAATTGATTCTGTCTGGTAGTACTATAATCAGTCAAGCTTTCCTGTGCTTACTGTTTCATGATATATATTTTACATCATTTTTCTTTTAATTTATTTTTATCTTTAGACAGAGTATGTCTCCTGTGGAGAGCAAGTACATGGATCTTGTTTTTTCACCCAGTCTGACAATCTCTACCTTTTGATTGGATTGTTTAATCCACTTACACTTAGTGTTATTATTGGTATAGTTGGGCTTACTTTATTATCTCTATGCTTATGTCTTTTTATCCCTCTATTCCTCCTTTACTATTTGCTTTCAAGTTGAGTATTTTCTAATATAAATTTTAATTTCATTAGTCATATATTCTGTTTTTGCCTTAATTGTTGCTTAAGGGCTTACTGTATATATCTTCAGCTGTCAAAATCTATTAGAAATGTATAATAGTTCTAGTAAGATATAGAAATGTTATTTTTGTAATGTTCTAATATATTTCTCCTTTTTTCTGGGCTATGATCATTATACACATTACATCTATACACGCTACGAAACCAATGTTCGTTGTTGTGACTATCGCTTGATATAATTGTATGTCTTTCAAAGAAGCTGAGAAATGAAAGAAGAGCATGTATACATTTATAGTTTTTGTTATATTCATCTTCATATTTACTATTTCTAATCTCTTTATTTGATGCTATGGGTTTCAGTCATCATATGCTGTCTTTTCCTCAGCCCCATAGAATTTTGTTCCCACCTACCTCATTTGCAATATTAATGGAAAATATACTACATTTCTATATGTTATAGGCTTATGTATGTTATATATACAACATAATGAAATGTACATTGCTTTTGAGAAATTCTGGTGCCTTCTCATTCCCAGGAAGATAATATAGTTCTCAACTAAGACATAGAAGTCTTCAGTTGTTTACTGCTCTCACCTTGAATGGAATATTTGTTGAGAGAAGTTGAGTGGGAGGTAAGAGCGGGTCATGGTTCAGATGAAAAAGACTGTCACTCTTACTGAATTTGAGTGGATTTTCTTGAATGAATGTTTCTTCATTTTGTATATGCTATTATGACCATTTCAGGAGACTTAGATGATTTAGTGTTTTATAATTTTCCAATTTTTCATTGAAGAGCAGATCCATTGGAGAGCAGATCCACACATTGTCAATCCAAAAGTGAACTTATGTGTTTACTTCTTATTCAGAGAAATTCAGGCTTTTGTTTCTTTGTTTGCTTTCTCCTTCCAAATCATGCCTTCAGAGACTCATCCTCTATAGAAAATTGGCTACTCAAGGGATTTCCTTACCTAAGAGAACTCTCTGTAGATATTCAAATATCTTTTTCTCTGTTCTATATTGTTAAGTTTGAAACATTGCTTCCATTGTTAAAAAATAATATAAAATCAACATGAAACCTTACATTCATTTTGTGAAAATTATCTTGAAGTTCAAAAATAACCATAGTATATTAATGTGTACATAATGTTTTAAAAACAAGTGAATTAAATAATCAACCTCCATAGATGGATAAAAATACGTAACTTTTTGTTTTCTCCCAACTGTTACTATTTGACATATATATAAGGAAATTACTGTAAAAATTTTGAACTTTATTTGACCAGTTATTCATAATTATTTATTGTTAATTATATTACTCAAATGTATCCTGAATAAACTTTGCTCTAATATATAGGGTGTGCATTCACAAACTGTAATTCTTAACAGAGTGCAAAATTATTTCGGAATATATACTTTTCTTTTTAAGTAAGATTCTGAGGTACACATTAGTCTCTTCTAAAACATTAGCATAAGGAAAACACTTTTTCTTACTCATTACTAAATATGAAATGACCCTGAACACAGCAAAAATTAAATGGCTATAAAGCCAACTTTAAAAACAAAACAACTTTATAAAAAATACAAGCATTCTTAGTTATATGTAAAACCTCACATTGGCAACTTGCCAATTTTTTTCCCAGATTTATATTCAGACTCAAAACTCTAATTTCAACTGTTAAGCAAAGGATATAGCTCTATAACTAAGAGTATCAGATAATTAAATTGCAACTGTAACGATAGTAATAGGACACATTCCTCTGAGAAAATAACTTGAAACATTTCTGGAAGATGTTATTTTTGCATGTGGGTATAGAGTTTAATTTTCAAAACAAGTTCACACATATCTAAGGTAAGTATTTTAATGATCCTGCAAGATTGTATACTTGGATGCTATACTGTCTGCTAATATTTACGCATGTTGAATATACTTTCACTTAACTCACAAAGCCACTATGGTTATGTTTAACCACAGATTCTACGCTAATTCCGATGGCTTTTGGTAATAAGTGTGCTGAAAAGAAAAATATAATATCAGAATAAGTTTGCACAGAGGATAAAAGGAAAGAACTGGCTCAAGGCACCATCGAAAGCAGTATTGTACAGTATTTCAAGTGTTGGTTTATCAAGCTCTCGTGAACTGGAAACCAACAAATTGAATTGACAAGACAGGGAACAGAGGCAGGAGAGTGAGGAATAAGTGAGTTTTTGTTCTTGTTGTTTGTTTGTTTGTTTTGTTTTTAAGAAGCAATATTGTACTCAAGGAAAGTGTACCAGGGGTATAAGTATATCTTAGGAATGGGGCCAGAAAGAGGTAGGTAGAATATCTGGACCCTGGATATAGCACATGTATTTATGATAATGGATACCCTGGACGTAACTGCTATGGGATAAAGAGGTAAGATTTATGTGAATTGAAGTCTACGATAGTGCCAATAGACCAACGTCCATTAGATAGGAAGCAAGACTAAGACACTTTTAAGACTTGCAGATATTATGAGTAAAAGCTATATGAAAGGTTATACAATCTGTACTTAATTGACTCTTTTTTTCCTCCAAGTAGTGGTCACTTTTCAAAAGTGACCAGCATCTCTTTAAATGTAATATTCCAATGAAATTTCCTGTTATACTTGGAACACAGTTTGAGAGTGTAGGCTCACACTTTTTAGAATGTTTTTTTTTTAATAATGAAACGACATGGTTATACACTTAAATCACGTGACCAGTTGAATTGTGAGTGGTAAAATGGTTTTATATTTTTCAAATTCTTAATTTGCCATGAGAGTACAAACTATGAAACCAATATTCTAAGTCTATTGTATAACTATGGAAGGATATTGCCCAAACATTTTGGATGAAGGAGCATAATGAGTATCCGAAGGAGAAAAGGTATGATTATCTCCATTATGTCTACTCTGGAGATTAATGTGGGTCATGAGTCCTTTAGTAATGTTGTAAAACAAAATTCTAAAGTCATTTGCTTGCTTATCACTTTTCCAGTGATCTTGCATTGTCCCTAAGAGAAATTCCTAAATTCTTAAATTTGTATTAAATGTCCTTTATCATAGGGTCCCTGCCTCCCTCTCTGGTCATAAGCCCTTATTGGTCTATATGACCCAGATATACTAGTCCTCTCTAGATTTCTCCAAAATATTCTGCATTCTCTCTCCTCAGGGATTTTACTCATGTTGTTCCTTTTCCTGGAACCACTCTTCCAATATTTATTAACTATCATCTATTCATCTTGTAAATTAGCTTAATTATTAATTTTTCAAAGAAGCTTTCTGTAAACTCAGACTGGGTAAATTTTGCTGTTATATATTCCCATAACCATGTGTACTTCCCTTTATTTAACACTCATTATGCTAAAATTTTTAATTCCCATTAACCTGCTAGACTCTAAATTCTAGGAGGACTGGAAAAGCAGCTTTTTATTCACTGCTGTATCTCAAAGTATATATCCTCCTATCATGCAACCATACTATTTGTTAAACTGAATTGAAGTTTTTATTATGTCTATTACTGCATTGCAAATACCTCCCACATAATGATACTTTCCTTAATTCCCATAAACAGAAATAATTTCTTTCTAATTTATATAGTTTGACCTTCTCTCAAGGCAACATGCTATTTCTTTAATAAAGCAGAGTGAAATGTTTTTAATAGGGGAAAAGAAAACTTCAGTTTTTTTTTTTTAATGAATGCTTTCGTCAACTATATTGTTTCACTTAATCCTCCATAAAAGACTACAATATGAGAATATCACCTATGATTTATATATTGCTTGCCAAAGAGCAGAGCCATTAAATAGCACTCAGGTTTTCATAGGGCTACGTTTTCTCTCCATTTCCCTTCAACAAGTCTGCCAAATTGTGGAGGATAAAACACTTCACCTGCTGTTATTTCTGTTATCTAATGCTGCATAATATACTTCACATTTAGTGGAATAACACAACTGCCATTTTATTATCTTCACAAATTCTGCAGCTCAGAGGTTTGAAAGTGGCAGTGATTTCACCATAGTTTGCAACTTCTGGGGTCTCTGCCCGAGAGAAGTCTTGGATGGCTACAGATGAATTGAATGCTGGGTAATGGAGTTATATAGATGCTTCTTCACTTACGTATTTGGCACATAGTTGGGATGACTCAAAGTCTGGGCTCAAAATTGTTGATAAAGAGTGTCTGACTATGGTTTCTCCATGTAACTTCTTCACAACATGGAAGCATAAAGGTGGTTGAGCTTCCTACGTGGCAGCTGAAGGATTCAAGAATGAGTGCTCTAGTAAGTAGGCATATGGCCTTTTAAGACCCAGCGTCAAATACTTGACTAAATTACTTCAGTCATACACTATTGGTTGAAGCAATCAGAAGCTGCTGGTCTGACTTTAGTGGAAAGAAGATGGTGGTTACCCCTTGATATGAGGACTTTCCAAGTATTTCTAGCCATATTTAAAACTGCCACAGGTATCTTCCCCTTTAAAGAGAGACCAAAACTATTGTCAGCAGTAGAATCAGCATTTGAACACAGCTTGTTTATATTACATATGCATTTTTTCCTCATCTCCCTCTTCATTATAATCTCTTTTGAGAAACGATGAAAGAGTAAGGGTTTTAATTTGCTCTCCAAATTTTGTTTCATATATAACAATAAATAGGACATGATGCAAAAGGAACTTAAAAATTAGGTTGTAGAAAACCAAAAAAATGTGTAAGTTTTCATGTTCAGGGTATAGATACGACACGAAAATATGAATAAGATTTGGAGCAATTGTTTAAAAAATGAAGTCTTCTAATTTTATGAAAGAAGCCAGGATAATTGTCCACTGATCACTCACTAAATCTCTTCTTTAGGTCTGCTATCAGAGTTGATGTAGCCATCTATATGATTACTTTGGACATCAGAAGGAAAGTAGAAAAAGAACAAAATTAGAGAAATGGTATATAGTTAACTACTATAAAAACAGGTGGTTCATTACTTGAAAAATGAGGGTATGGTTCAAATTTCCAATTTCGTTTGTCCACTGGTGGCAAGAATAAGATATAAGTGATTTTAAATGTGGCATGTTTAGAATGATCTTGTAGGGATATTGCATGCAGGAATGTCATGTGCTACTTGCTTCTTGGTTCAGAAAAAATATTTAACTGGAGCTGGGTAATTACAGTATTTCTAATCCTTTCACACACTGTGAAAACAGTTTCTGTTGAAACTCAGAGTTTTAATATTGAGTTAGATTTTATTTATATTTTGAAAATTTAAGGACTCTTGAATCTCAAGTAAATTGTAATTTAATGCAATTTCAGTTACACTCAGCAGTGTAGTTACATCTTGATTGAAGTCATTATAAAGGAAATGTAATCACATCCTGATGATCCTCACATTTCTTTGAGTTAAGGATTAATTGATTTTATTGTGATTACCTTTCAGGAAAAGGAGTATCACCTACATGCCACCTATATTATTGTCTAAGCAACAGCTAGAGTTTGATTTGTATGTTTATTATCTTTGAGAGTATATAAATGTCATATGGAATAATAATGTATTTTTTTAAATGGGTGTTTAAAACACATGCAAATTATGTGTTTTAAATGTATTAAATAACTACATACTTAAAATAACAGTTTTTTGTTTGTTTTATAATAGTGTCTTCCTTGAAGATGATCCTACGGTACTACAGAAAAGATACTACCCTATTAGCTATTGGAAAGTACAGGCTACAATTATTGTTTTTCTCAAATTTTGTGAATAGCAATGATCCCTATCAGACTTGGTGGGAGTCTCAATACTTCCACCTTCAACTGGAATTGGTTTAAAAAAATTATCTGAAAATGTTCATTGCGTATTTACCAAGACTTTTATATTATAATTGCTTTTGACCCTATCTGATGTTTTCAGTTAAGTAAATACTTTTAAAAGCCAGTGTCAGGTGGGGAGCCTGGGTAGCTCAGCTGATTAAGCATCCTACTCTTGATTTTGGCTAGGTCAGGATCTCAGTGTTCATGTCACAATCTCAGGGTTCATGAGATAGAGCCCCATATTGGGCTCTGTGATGACAGCACAGAGCATGTTTGGGATTCTGTCCCTCCCCCTCTCTCTGCCCCCCCCCCACCCGAGCGCTCCCTCTCTCTCTCTCTCTCAAATTAAATTACCTTTTTTTTTTAAAGTCAGTTTAGGGTAAAACACACTTTCCCAGAACTATCATTGTATTTAATTTCCTATTCTATTGCTTCTCTGTCTTCTCTCTTTTAGGTCATACCTCCTGGGTTTCTACTACAGCTCTTTGTATTTCGGCTGCCTTTGGAAATGTGTTTTGTCTTACTGATCTCTGTTCCCACCAAGCTCTTTTTATCCCTGAATAGCCTTTCTTGATTATATGACTACCCAGATAACTCTAAGTAACATACTAGTCTACACTTGTTTCCACTACTTTGCAATGACAAACTTCAAATAACACAACTTCGTCCCCTGTCTCTGTCTCCCAAGAAAAATGGACTTCAGACTTTTAAAAACTAAGGGAAGCCACACTTCACTGTTAGGGTAGAAAAACTATAGTAGACGATGATTGTGGGTGAGATAACATGGTCAGAATGGACAATTTTCACAATACAACGTGTCACGTAAGCACCCAATAGTTACTCTATTAGTCGTTTCTCTACTTGAAGAAGAAAAGTGATAGAAAAAAATTGAATGGCTTCATTCTCATGATTTCTTGTATGCTATCATAAATATAAAGTCCTTCATTTCCGTTAAATAGGAAACCAATGATGATACTGCTTACTGAAAACCATCTGTCCATGTTCATCTATATCAACAAACTCTGGCCAATTTGCATTAGTACAAGCTGTTATTTCTGTCTTTGCCAATGTTTAACAATGTCAAGTGCTTTTACTACTTCTCCAGGCAGCATATTATATGAAATTTTCAATGACATATCTGATTTTCTACAAAGATGACATTTTTATTTTTCACGGGGTTTAAAATACATAACAAATTTTGTGATCAGTAAAATATGTGCACTAGAATTATTTCCGTTTCGTATATAAATAATTTTATAATGGCTATCTAATAATCTAAAATATTTCTATTTCAATTTACTTTATACTAATACTTTTCAAAAAGGAGGTATTCCCTGTCTGAAGAAAGCTTGGCTATACATTATACATTCAGAGTCTTCATTAAAGAATTCACAAAGCGATACGTTTTAGATGTTAAAATGGACATTAAAAAAAAAAAATGTTGATTTAAAATGAGAAACTTTTAAGTCTTCAGTCTAAGATATTTCAGGATTGCTACCGCCAAACTGGAAGATACATGAGTGAAAAGTGTCTACAAGGATACCATACTAGAAAGAAATACAATTTAAAGAAGAAACTACTGTGTTGAGTGAAAAATAAGATTTGTTTTTCCTCCAAAAAGTAATCTTTCAAGTGACTAAAAATATGGAAACATATAACTTTTTATTATCATCATCATCATCATCATCATTATTATTATTATTATTATTTTAGGTTTATTTATACTGAGAGAGAGTGTGTGTGAGTGGGGTAGGGGCAGAGAGACAGAGAGATTCCAAAGCAGGCTCTGCATTGTCCAGAGCCCAGTGTGAGGCTCCAACTCAGGAACTGTGAGATCATTATGTTAGGAGAAGATAGGATTATGTAGGCAGAGAGGGAAAGATTAGGGCCTGAGGTCCCCGGGTGGGGAAAAACACCTATGTTGGAACAATGCTGGGAGTGTCTGACCACAACAAGCCCCCTCAGGCATAAGGTTCCTCTTAAGAATCTAATGGGCCCCACCTACTCCTCCTCAAGTTTCCCTCTGGCATTTTTGACAAAAGTATGGCCACAGACTCCCCTTCCCCAACACCACCATACCCTGGAAAGGAGCCAATCAGGAATGGGCAACCCAGCACTTAGAACTATCAAGCCAATAAGGATGGAACCTGAGAAGGAACAAAGTTGGAAAGTTAGGGGGAAGACTGACCAGAACCTTATAAAACAAGAGCCCTTGTCTCTAGTCCCTGGGATTCACTTTTGAAAGTCCCCTCTCTGTAAAGAGAGCTTTCCTACCATTCTTCCTTTGGAATCTTATATTCTAGTAAGCTTTTGCCTGCCGCTCACTTTGTGTCCATCTCTTAATTCTTCCAAGCAGTGAGACAATGAATCACGGGTATTGTGGTAAAAAAAACCTGAGCTGAAATCATGACCTGAGGTGAAATCAAGAGTTCCATGCTTAACCACCCAGGTGCCCCTACTTTTCTTTTTAATTTTCTTTAATTAAAAATCTGTTGTTGGGGGGAGCTTGCATGGCTCAGTCAGTTGAGCACCTGACTCTTGATTTTGGCTCAGTTCACAATCTTACAGTTTGTGGTTTGAGGCCTGAGTCAGGCTCTGCGCTGACAGTGCAGTCGGCTTGGGAGTCTCTCCTTCCCTCTCTGCCCGTCTCCCACTCTCTGTCTCACACAAAATAAATAAATACTTTTTTTTAAGTCTATTGAAACTTACATTTTTCTAGTGGATGAGAGTTCAGTTCTACAAGGATGGAACTAACAAAGCAAGACAACAAAACATCAGGTCGTTTTCCTTACGTTTGTTTAAACAGAATTTACCTCTGTGACTCATATAATTAGCGTTATAATTATGTACAGATATATATTCATACCTCAAGCCATCTAAAACTTTCCCTAAATGGAAATCATTTTAGATTAAACATAATTGTAATGATCAAGTTAGCTTTTCATATTTAACGCAAGTTAGATTATATTTTACCAAGCACACTTTTGAAAGCCTGTTTTCTAGTTTTCTCTATGGATTATGCGGAAGTAAATTCTAAATGATAAAAAGAGATCCAATTTTCCCTCTCCCCTTTGCTTTATAACAATTTTCTTCTGTGATTAATTCTCTGTTGTATGGGTTAGAAACATAGATAATTAAAAGAAGAATTACTGAGATCTCTTTCCCTAACCTCCAGGTTGCCAATATGTTCACTTCTCCACCGTCTTCTGATTCCTACACATTGTTTATCATCTTACTGAGCTATGTGTTAACATGAAGTCTAATACACCAGCTACCTACCACGTTCTCGTTCACTATGTTGTGAACACGTTGCTCGTTCTCTATATTTAAAATTTTTGATTTTCAAAAATATCAAAAGTAGAAATACATAATATAAAATTTGAGACGTAGCATTTTTTTAACAAATACATGCAGCATAGGGAAAGTAATATTTTATTTAATTGCACCCACCATGTATTTATTGTGGGTGGAATTAAATTTTATTTATTTATTTATTTATTTATTTATTTATCACTGCCCACCATGCTTCCAGACCTCCTTCCTCACCAGTCTGTCCCAGAATCAAGACTTACCCAGGTGGTTGATTGTGAATGTCATTCCAACTCTGGGGCGCTCTGTTTGAGGCAATCAGCTTACCTCAGCGTGTATTTCTATTGGTCACTGGCACACTCTTTTTTAAAATGAGATATGAAATCATACAGACATCTATCTAAATTCTGTACAACCTCTCCTTTTCCTAGGAATGCAAATCCGTAATGCAGTATTTTACGAGAAGCAGAACAGGTTGCAGTGCAAGTAGACAAATTAAAAAAACAAAACAAAGACCTTTCTTACTTCCTAGTTACACCTTTTGTTACACAAAAAAAACCCACTGCAAATCCACTTATTTCTTTGCATGTTATTTTCCTTCTCTAAAAAAATGTATGTTCCAATTGCTTGTTACCACTGTTACCCTGTCCTGTTTTTCTTAATGATGTCCTTCTGTAGTGTTAGTACTGAAAAGTATTCTTAATCCCTAATACTTTTCCAGGAAAACTCTGCTGGCAAATTCAATGGCAGCTAGAAAAAGATGAATAATTAATAATAATTACTGTTGGTACGAAAGATGAAGCACACATTTGGTGTGGGGAGTTGCATGTTGATGGTATATCATTACATAAATATTTGAGGGGAATTTTTGGTTTGGTTTTTTTATGAAGTAATTGGCATCCAGCTGGAAGCTATTGAATTCATTTGAAGTATACTATTTTAAACAAAATATATTTATATTGTTTTGAGGTAAGCAGACATTTGTGATGCTACTGGCTCTGCCCAGAAACATTCTGTTCATATTATTCTCATCCTGATAATGCAGATAGGAAAATCTATCAATCTATTCTATCCCCTCCCTCCCTCACCTCAAAAACAATTTTATGATGCTGGACTTTAACATTTCTGGAATATTAATCCTATAAAATTATTTTTCACTTATTTCTGGAGAAAACATACCCCAAAACATCCATATAGATTTTTTTTTCAAGGTACCAGGAGGCTCTTTTTGTTTGTTTTGTTTTTTGTTTTTTGGTATGTGTGTGTGTGTGTGTGTGCATGTTTTAGATATAAGTAAACCATGTATTTGTATTTTCAGTTAACTTCTAAAACTCTTTTATGAAATAAAAAGAAATCTTTGTGATAAAGCCATTATTCATCTTAATTGTTAGAGTGTTCTGTTTGACTTCAGCATTAGTAAGTTGATTGTTTCATTTTCAGTGCCTTTTATATACAAGTTTTAACTGAGTTCCCAGTGCATCTCTTCTCTTTGTGAGGATGAAATCAATGACACGGGACATAGGAATCCACCATTGCTATTTTCCTTGCCAAAGCTCCTCAGCATTAAAAAAAAATATGGTGGATTTTTTTTTTTTTAACTCTAATTTGAAAGCCACAACAGGTGGCACCAAAAATTTAAGCATACACAGAGTTACAAATACACTTCAGTTAACAGGGGCGCTTGGGTGGCTTGGTCCACTGGGAGTCCAACTTCAGCTCAGGTCATGATCTCACAGCTCGTGAGTTCGAGCCCCACGTTGGGCTCTGTGCTGATAACTCAGAGTTTGGGGCCTGCTTCGGATTCTGTGTCTCCCTCTTTCTCTCTACCCTTCCCCTCTCATGCTCTCTCTCTCTCTTTCAAAAATAAACATTTAACAAATTAAAAAAAAAAACAATGTTAATGTAGCTTATGTCTCATAACAATCTCTACACAGCCTGCAGCTTCAGAGCCCTTTTGATATATTATTTTGCTATTAAAGCTTTATTGTGAGAAAAGGGCCTTGATACCTCTATTTATGCATTCTATTTTTTTAAGTTTTTTCCATGTTTCTTTATTCTTGAGAGACAGAAAGAGAGAGAGAGAGACAGAATGTGAGTGGGTTAGGGCCAAAGAGAGAGGGAGACACAGAACCTGAAGCAGGCTCCAGGCTCTGAGCTGTCAGCACAGAGCCTGATGCTGAGCTTTACTCACGAGCTGCAAGATCATAACCTGAGCCGAAGTCAAACGCTTAACCGACTGAGCCACCCAGGCGCCCCTCTATTTATGCATTCTTATTGCAAAAACAAACTGCAGATATGGATAGAGGAGAGGAACAAATATTTTTGAGCATCTTTTGCAAGACAGGGATTGTCCTAGGCACTTAGGAGAGACCATCCTTTCTGTATTGTTAGTAAATTTATCCATAAAGCAGTTAATGTTTTTAAATTGTGAAAGACACCTGCCATTTTCCCTTTCACATCCATGTCCTACATTTCACCAACCTGCTTTATTTACCCTGGATGTTGACCTTTATGGATTATATGGCTTCTGGGTCCTCTGACTTCTGATTGGTCTTCAACCAGTGGGGAGCTCTAGTAAGAGATCCAAAGGATAAAGCATGAGGTCAGGATATTAATTCCCCTTCTTTCTTACCTGAAAGTAGCTGTGTTCTTCAGTCACTGGTAGGAACAAAGCACAGACTCTCTAGGATGTTTTAATTCTGATTTTGAGACCTAGTGGTGGTAAGGAAGTGGCTATTGGGAAGCGAGTGGTTATTTCACTATCTTTTGTGGTATCTCTCCCCCTCTTCCTATACCCACACCTTTGTAAATAAACTCTCCTTGACTATTCTAGGTGTAATGTTGGTTTCTGTTGAGGCTCAGATTATGTAGAAACTATTAAGTCCGAAAAGCTTAACTCATACATTATTTTCCACACTTGTGGAATAGAAAAATTCCTCCCAAATTTCTGTAAATGTTCAGGGACTTGCTTTTTGATAAATTAATTATTTTTTTACATTTCCATTACCTTTTCCTGGATGTTGTATTTCACTGCATTAACTGAGTATAGTCTCTTACTTTACATACAATAATTTACACACCTATACAGACACACATGCATGCACACACTAAGATATTTGTGTTTGTAAAACTTACTAAGGATCAGAGAGATGAAGGCATAATAAAGATGTCAGAGTTACAAAAAGAATTACAATTTGAATATTAAAGATTCTTCTTCTTTTAAGCTTCTTTATCTACCCCATTACTAGAAATTTTAACTCTTGTCGTTGATATTCCAAACTCATACCATCTTTCTCTTGCCATTTTTCTTTTTCCTTTATATTCTCTGTGCTCTTATCTAATATCATATCAGATGTCTTCCTGTTCCTATTCCAGAACTTCAAGATATCTTTTCTGTCTTACACAGAGAAATTCAATGTTTCCATTTTGCATATCTGTATTTGCCATTTTTTAAGCAAATTGAATATATCTTCTATGCAACAGAATCTGCTTTCCTAAAAAAAAAAAAAAAAGTCACGTATATCATCTGTATGTAGTATTCTATGATATATATGATATTCATATTCATGATACATAGATATATTTATGTGTGTCTATATATATGTACGTGTGTGTGGTTATCTTCCCTCAACTGATTACTTAATCCTATTTTAAAGTAGGGAGTCTCACTCTGAGACAATAAATAAAATAATCTATTTTGAAAATGTGCCTATGTTACCCTGTTTTAGTTGAGTTCTAGTTTAGTTGAATTCTAATTCTAGTCTGAATTTCCAACAGGAGATATTAAAACACCAAAGGAAGCACCAAATAATCTTTCAAGAAATACAGATTGAATTCACAGAAAGGACGGAGGCTTTATCTGGCTACAGGATCCTCAAAGAACAAGGAAAGGATATTGAGCCATGAGCTTTCAGTCTCCCACCAGCTCCTCTGGATTGGTTCTGTTTTCAGGTAGGCTTTCTCCAAAATGTGGAGTGCATGGTGTGTCTTAAGTCTGTTTGGAGTGCCATAAAAAAATGCCACAGGTGCACCTGGGTGGCTCAGTCAGTTAAGCACTGACTTTGGCTCAGGTCACGATCTTGGGGTCTGTGAATTCAAGCCCCGCGTCAGGCTCTGTGCTGACAGCTCGGAGCCTGGAGCCTGCTACGAATTCTGGGTCTTCCTCTCTCTACCCCTCCCCTGCTCGTGCTCTGTCTCTCTCTCTTAAAAATAAATAAAAACTAAAATACTAAATCAATAAATAAATATCCTATGGAACTCCAGCCATCTGTTACAGTCTTCTTTAATTTTTTAAAATGAATTCCCTATATTTTATATGCAATACAGGTTCAGAATAGTAAAAAGCAGTTCAATGAAGATAATAAAATTAGTGAAGTCAATTAGTTTCAAAACAAGATAATCACTCAAGAATCTCACTATGGAGGGCAACTACTATTAAACATGAGCCCCATATACTACTAATGGGACCCATCAGCTTTTGTACGCCAAAGTTTCTTTCCCGTGACTTCAAACTATGATACGGTTACATGTAGCCCCAGGCTCAATCTCCAAGTCTTTTCTTCATTCTGTTACTCCCTCAAATTCTTAATAAAATGCTCAATATTGTCTGAAGGTAGAGCTTGGAGACTAGCTGGACTATTGTCCCAGTCTAACAGTTACAATTACATAATCTTAGATTAAATGTCTTTAGATATATAGATATAGTAGTATATGGGGCTCATGTTTAATAGCAGTTGCCCTCCATAGTGAGATTCTTGAGTGATTATCTTGGTATGAAACTAACTGACTTCATTAATTTTGTTATCTTCATTGAACTGCTATTTACTATTCCAAACTTGTATTGCATATAAATGCATCTAAATGTCTTTAGATATATATTACCAGAGATGAAATATAACTAATAATATTTTTCAGAACATGAGATACTATGGAAAGAACATCAGATGATGATGAAAGACATCTAAAGGTGGAAAAGTATGCAAAAAAATCAAAAGTCAACAAAAGAGAACATGGGAGCGAAGTTTATTGTATTATTATTATTATTTTTTAAGTTTCTTTATTTGAGAGAGAGAGAGAGAAAAAGCATGAGTGGGGGAGAGGCAGAGAGAAAGGAAAAGAGAGAATCCCAAGCAGGCACCACACTGTCAGCACAGACACCATGTGGGGCTCAAACACACAAACTGCCAGATCATAACCTGAGCTGACATCAGAAGCTTGACCGACTGAGCCACCCAGAAGCCCCAGAAAGCTCTTCTTGTTCTCATGTTGTGTAGTTCTTTCAGATCTAATTTTTAACACCTGGTAATTAATATTTTAACTAATGGCATCAGTAGGATGAGTTTATTTTTAAAACTAAAACGTGGAAAAGGTTGTAGTGTTTTACTTTTTAACATGGAAAATCAGTCTAGACATAGAAAAAGCCTTATCACTGGCAGATATTATAATGGATCATCTAACGACTAATTTTCTGCTCTGATTTATAGCAGTCTTCTGTTTGAATCTGTAGGATAGGAGATCCGTTTTACACTGAATATGTCACCCAAAAGTACAATAGTTTGTGTTAAACATAGTTAGGAAATGCGTAGTGACTCACAATGTGTCTGAAACAAAGATTTTATGAAGCTTAGCCCCTGGCTAATAAAAACATTTCTTCACTTCTGGTAATGTCAAACTAGATAGGCAATCCTTGCACACATACTGAGTCTGACTATAAAAATGAATTATCCCAAGTGAAAATCCTCTAAATGCTTACTTACCTATATAAGGTAAAAATTCTCAAGCAAGCAAAATTGCAAAGAAAGCCTTGGGGGTTGACTGAGTATCAACATCACAATGAAATCTACAGTTTACCACTTCCAAGTCAGATGATGTAGCAGGACTTATATAAGCCTGTTATGTTTAAAATGATACCTTGAACTTGCTTGCATATTTTAAACATTGAAATAATCAGTACTGTTATACCTATAATTTCTTGACATAATTAAAGTCCCCCAATAGCACAATGTTTGAATGGGACTTTTCCCTTTTCCAACGTACTTAGGATTTTTTCCACTTGTATTTGATAACAGGAGTTGCTTATAATTATCTACTTGATATTGTAAAGAATTTACTTTGATTTAACTTTTTTAAGACTTAAAATGTTCCACCCTGTCACCTCTAATTATGGTAACATGCAGGCAATGAAGCGTAACAGGACATCCAGCTAAATTAGGTATGACATACCAGACCCCAAATACATCAAATTTGATATAATACCTTGTTTCACTCTTCCTAATTTTATATTCTTTTCTTTCTAGATTCAGTAATACAGAAGAGATACTGTGTTTTAAAATTTAGCGGCACAAGCTCTAAGGCCTTAAAATAGTTAATAAATAAACGAGATAATATGTGCTTAAATGTGCAAATGCATTGAAATATATTTATTAATAAGGCCATTTAGCAGGGCTTGATTTATACACTGCCTTCCAGGTATGGAATGTCTCACTTTGCAACAGACTAACCTCTGACCTTGATTAACAATGCTCTGGAAAGCCAGTCACTAGATTCTACTGGAACAGGGAGATTAAAAGAATTCAAGTATGAGATTGTGTTCCTATGTACATCCCCCCATCCCCTAGTCTCTAGTAAGGAATTTTTTTGTTGTTTTTGTCCAAATTCCTTATATACATCTGATCTATTACTATGTATTTATCACTGTTTGTACACTGCAGTGACCAATTGCTTACCCAACATTCCTCCATGGAGATGTTTCTGAAGGGAAGCAAAATGTGCCACCCCAAAATATGCCACTTTGGCATATTGATTATTTTGAACTAAAGGTATTTAAGAAACGGACGGTAGAAGGACCCTCTGACAATACTTTGTCCCCCGAAAGCAGGTATGAGAAGGCTGCATAAACAAACCTTGTGACTTCCTCACTAATTTACTACCCCAAGTCCAAACATCTTTGTCTTGTCTTCATAAATTTGGGGCGCCTGGGTGGCTCAGTCAGTTGGGTGTCCAACTCTTGATTTTGGCTCAGGTCATGATCCCAGGGTCTTGGGATCTGGCTCCGCATTGGGCTCCATGCCGGGCATGGAGCCTGCTTAAGATTCTATCTCTCTCCCTCTTCTCCCCACCCCTCCCCCCACCCCACACACCTCACTGGCACATTCTCTTTCTCTCATTTAAAAACTCTTCACAAATGTATTGTTTTTCTGTCTGAAAGGTAAACAAGCTGCCTACATTGGTCACTTCTTTGAGCCTCATGTTTTGGGGCTCCCATACATACAAAATTATTTTTTTCCCTATTAATCTGTCTGTGTCCATTTAATTATTAGACCAGTCAGATAATCTAGAAAGGAAGAAATAAAACATTTTTCTTCCCTACACTTCTGTAAACTTCCTGACTGTCTTCATGATGTGTCCTGACATTCTGGTGCCAGTGTCTGTCTTGGCCCTTTTGATTTTGAGATTCAGGTCTGTCGTTCCCAACCCTGAGAGGCAACCATGATAGCTATTTTCTTTCAGATAAAGTAGTTAAGATCTATTCAACATAGACATTTGGGGGAAAGGGAGACATTGTATTTTTATTAGGCACAATTTAAGAATTTATTGATCCTGTTAAAAAAAAAAAAGTTAAAAACTTTGAGAAAAATGCTAAAACATTATAGAAGGAACTTTCATTGTCCTGGGATATTACTTCATACACACAGCCACAAGAAATAATTATCTATGTAAATTTTGCAGTGTGAAGCTACGTTGAACTTACAGATTTCTCTTGGTAGTAAAGAAAACCCCAAAGATTAGTTTATTATTCTGTAGGACATTAACTGGTTTTGTATTTTACCTACCAATCTTACTTTAACATTTTCCCCCGGAAACATCTTCATATGCAGTTCCACAAAAATGTCTTTTGAACCAGTTTTACCTTTTTTTGGTTCCCTCATTAATTAATGAGTTGAAAGCAATCTTTAAATGTGCTTACGGCATTTTTAACTTTCTGGAAAAAATACTTTGGCAATTCTGCTAATTATGATAACTAAGATCAATTAAAGCTTTTGTTCTGTTTCTTACTTTACATATAAATGTGAGATCGGATCTAATACTCTGAAGAAAATGAAAATACAAATATAATACTGAGTGCACAAAATAATACATGCAACGTGTGGACTAAGACTAGCACTTTGGTATCTGTTATTTAATTTTTAATTTTGAGGAAATTGAGGCACAGGGACAAGAAGTTAAAAGATCAAGTACAGCACCATATGAATAATAATTGACCAGAGCCTAAGGACAAATGCAAGCAATAAAGAAGACACCTGACCTAAGTGATAGGCAATGAAAACAAAATATCTGGAATGACCTGAAGGTGAGACAGGTTTCCAAAAAAGCAACAAAACTGAATTCATGTATAAAGTAGATTAATACCCAGTATTTGGATATAAAGCAAAAGTGTAGGAAAAGGTTTCTTAATTTTGTCTTGTATTCATGGTCTACCATCTGTATGAAGCTAAGAAAACAGAAGGAAAATAAAATACAGGCTATTAGAGGATGAAAACATTTAATAACCCATGCAGTTCCGTAGCTATTTTTTATGGAGATAAACACGTAGTACTTTCTCTTTAAAAATTTTCTGTTAGACTCAAGTTTTAGACTAATGTCCTGCTGAAATAATGGAAAATTTCTAAGTCTTAGAAATTATGAAGTATGAAATAATAGATAAAGGAAAATGCTTATACACGAAACATTTAAAAATTTTAATTACACTTTGTAACATATCTAGTTAAATCATTTCAAAATATGTTTATGAAGGGACCGCTTGAGCAGATCAACTGATTAGGACTCCTCATAAAAATGCCTAAAATCTGGTGACTTCGTTCAAGTTGCTGCATAAAAGATAAAGTAAAAGATAAGAGATAAAAGATGGTAAAAGATAAAGAAACATGTAGAGATAAAATGTTTCATCTGAAAATGTGAGTCTGATTAAATAAAAATGGCTTTATCTTCAAAATGACTGTAAGAGACTGTATCATTCCTACTAAACATTGAATACATATTAAATTAATATTACATATTACAAATGATACTATGTAACATTCCTCCTTAATCCTGATTCTTTCAGCTCTTCCTTTCTATTTCTAAAACTAACAACCCTTTCATTTTCTCAGTGTTTTTGTCCAGTGCCTCTTATTTAAAACAATAAGTATTCAATGGACAGCTATTGGGATATGGTACTGATATGGGGGATACAGATGTAGCCACTGCCTTTAAAGATCTCAAGTCTGGGGGCGCCTGGATGGCTCAGTCGGTTGAGCCTCCGACTTCGGCTCAGGTCATGATCTTGCAGTTCATGAGTTCAAGCCCCCGTCGGGCTCTGTGCTGACAGCTCAGAGCCTGGAGCCTGCTTCAGATTCTCTGTCTCCCTCTGCCCCTTCCCCACTCATGCTCCGTCTCTCTCTGTCTCTCAAAAATGAATGAATGTAAAAAAAAAAAAAAAAAAAAAAAAAGATCTCAAGTCTAACAGAAGCCACAGACAAAAAGCTTTATGAGTAAACATTCAGTTCTCAATACTACACCACTCTCAGTAGAAGCCAGTTAGGATTCCAGTACGTGTAACTCCTTCATTTTGGTGGAAATATGGAAATCAGGTGACTAGGACATTTCTTCTGGATCTTTAACTCACAAAAATAATTTTATTAGGAATACTCACAACAGTAACTTTCATTTTTCTATTGGGGATCATTTTCAGACCTAAAATGGTTCTTAAATGAGGTTTTATATTTATCTCCCAATATATCTCAAGCTTTTTCAAACATAAATACCCCACAAGTACAGTAGTGATTTTATGGATAGCAAGTTTATAGTTTTGATTTTCAACAGAAAATGTTTTATCCTAATTCACCTGTAAGAGAATAGCATATGTAAAGATGAAAAAGGGGTGCCTGGGTGGCTCAGTCCACTAAGCGTCCTACTCTTGATTTCAGCTCAGGTCATGATCTCACAGTTTGCCAGTTCGGCTCAGGTCATGATCTCATGGTTTGCCAGCTCGAGCTCTGAGTCGGGCTCTGCACTGGCAGCACAAAGCCTGCTGGGGATTTTCTCTCTCCCTCTCTCTCTGCCTCTCATCCACTCACGTGTGCACATGCACACACACTCTCTCTCTCAAACTAAGTAAACTTTTAAAAAAGAGAAAAAAACAAAACTTTTCACTTTATATTCAAGTAGTTAAAACTAATGAACTCTCATTCTGATGAAATAAAACATATTTTTGCAGCATATAGAACCAAAATGATATAGATGTTAAGTATTACAGAAAAGTCTTAAAGGTTTGTCAAAATATTCTTATTAGCCAGTTTAAAGTTAAAATCTGTCAAAGCCAAAATTCTGCCCATGTAGAGGATCCAATATGATGGGTCTTATCAGGTAGTCATGAGGGTTTATAACAAATAATACAAATTGAGGCAGATCAATTTAAAGTATAAGGAAGTGATCTAATGCTCTGAAGTGTTGACAAATCCCAAAGATTTAGAGATCACAAAATTAGAAGGGGACTAGTGAGTAGTCTGAGAGGGAATAGGGCCCTTAAGAGTCAGGGCATAAATAATAGAATTACTTAACAAAGGGAAAATGGAAAATTCGCAGAGATTATCATAACGTCATAACTGCTCTAACTAGTGCACAAATGACTTCCCAAGGGAGAAGCTATCGACCTTTCCTCAACCTTTCTCTGCAGTAACACAGAATTGATGGCGTTCATGCGTCCAAGCGAGGTAGCAGGGCAGACAAACTAGATTTCTAATGACGTGAAATTCCTGAAAGACTTATCCCATTGCAGGAAAAAGCATGGCAAACCTGAGCCAGGGTGCTGGAGTTGAGATGGAGCGTGCCTTTGCAAAGACCTACCATGACCACTCATGCTTCTGGCGCCTCCATTTCAACGAGTGTTTATTAAGCCACTACTTTGTTCATGAAGACACTAGGTTTGGGGAATAAAATGATAAAAAAAGATACATGTCGTCCCCGGTGTCACACAATTTACTTAAGTAAAATGTACTCAAGGAAGCAAGCATCACAACAAATAAGAATAGAGCTTAAGTGAAAAAAAAATATATAGGTTAACTGTGGTAGCATCTTTAGGAAAAAATAATTTTCTATGCAGGATTTTAGTTGGCATATTTGTTATACAACTAATTACTCATCACATTAAACACATTTAATTGTACACCTATAATAGGCAGTACATTCATATGCTACAATCCACATATTATACAAACTTACTTTCAATTGTTCTTGACAATATTATTTTACCTAGCTTTTAAAGTCCTATTGCTCTCATTATAAAAAAGAAAAGAAAAATGCATACATACATATGCATGTGCATATTTGTGCTTGTATGATAACTTGGTTTCTACCAATTGTTTAAAACCAGCTAATGTTACAGTCAATTTCAGTATCCTCTCAAAGTTAGCCAAAATTAATTGCCCCTCTTCAAAAATCATAAGGAGATTTAAAATCTAAAGCATGCTTAGGATGAACCTTCATGAATTTTTGTTTAACAAAATCAATATTGTATGCCAAAAATAGAATGCTTCTTGGAAAATAGTCCAAAGAAGGAAATTCATTATGTAACACAAAAAATCAGCACCTGATTGAGACAAAGCGATTGCTGTATGCATGAGTTAAAAGACTTAATTGTGTTTGGATCCTATATCAGAAATAATTTCCTCTTTTCTTGGTTATCTTCCTGAGTGTGCCCCTTGAATGTCAAAGGCATAATACACGCATGCTGGACAGTGACTAAAGAAATTTATAAATTGTTGTAAATATGATTATATTTCATAATATTATGAAGGGTTTGTGTGTAAGTTCCTCATTAATTTCTCCAGGGCTCTTAATGTCAACTTAGGTAAAATTCATTAGAACAACCATATTTTAGGAAAATTGCACTGATGAACAAAGACTACCACATATTTAAGGAAAATAAGAACAGATGAAAGCTGTTCCTGAGAAATGGAGTAAGAAGTGTTTGAGTCAGTGACAGATGGAGAAGGAGGGAAAAAAAAAATTGTGACATCTGTTAAACCAGATTTGGAAGAGTCATTTACACACCATGGACGAACTGTAACTTATTCCTGGAAAGTGCTTGCTGACGAGGTTGTGCTAATTCTTGGCTATGAATAGATTTAGTTATTGATCAATCAGAATGCTTTTGGAAATCTTGTTTTGTTTGGATTGCTAAAAAATATCCTATTTATCCAAGCAAAGTCCACTTGCTTCATGGCATTGCATCAGCCTTAGGGCATTTGGAGGCCAGTGTCCTTCAGACAAGGGGATTCTGGAAGTCACATATTTTTAGGACAGTCACCTCATCTAATGGGACGAGTTGTGTGTATTTCTTTTATTGTGGCCTACTCTTGGTATTTATTTATATACATTTTTTTAAGATTTGAAAGGATCCTAAAAATATACCGAGTTAATTAGCATTATTTTAATTTTTATATTAATCTAAATTGAAATTATAGTTAACCTCAAATAAAGTATCTCATCATTTAAAAAAGATTTTTAATGTTTTATTTATTTTTGAGAGAGAACGAGAGAGTGCAAGCTGGGGAGGGGCAGAGAGAGAGGGAGACACAGAATCCGAAGCAGGCTCCAAGCTCTGAGCTGTCAGCACAGAGCCAGAGGCGGGCCTTGGATTCATTAACCGTGAGATTATGACCTGAGCTGAAGTCAGACGCTTAACTGACTGAGCCACCCAGGCACCCCAAAGTATCTTATCATTCGATCTACTGCCTGTATTTATTTATCCAATCAAGAATTCTTACCACCTCATGTGTCAAAGAGATTCTACAATTCCTTTGACTCTGTCCCCAAGTTTTAAAGCAATCTTTACTTACCTGCTGACTAATCCTCAGGTTTCTCTCATCACCATATTTTCATTTCCTTATTCTTCTCAATAAATTTCCATCCTCTTTTTTTGCAAAGGTAGGCATCTTTGGAAATCTCTTCTGCAATGAAAGGAGAATAAACAGAAGCCAAGAAACAAAATGAAAACAAGGATTGCAAAATATTTTGTGATTTTTCAATGTTTCTGGACTTCTATAGAAGTAAGAGAGAGAAAAAACATGGGATCTCAATATATCTTTCAGTCTGAGCTGATTTTAAGACTTGTGAAAGAAGTGGTGGTGGGAAGAGAAAATAAATTTTTAGGGAAGTACAACAAATACAAAAAATAAGTTATCAAAGATCAACAACAACAACTCAAGGTTTTTGTTTAAAGGAATTCACATAGGATGCCTGGGTGGCTCAGCTGGTAAGCGTCTGACTTCAGCTCAGGTCATGATCTCACAGTTCGTGACTTCGAGCCCCTCGTGGGGCTCTGTGCTGACAGCTCAGAGCCTGGAGCCTGCTTCAGATGCTGTGTCTCCCTCTCTCTCTGCTCCTCCCCCACTCACACTCTGTCTCTCTCTCAAAAATAAGTAAACATTAAAAAAAAATTAAAGGAATTCCCATAAAAGGAATCTGCATCAGAATGGTCATGAAAAAAGCCGGAATGAAATTGAAATCAGTAATAAAATATTAGAGCCGGAAAAACCTTAGGGAATCTTTAATGAAAATCCCATTATACAGACAAAAAAAGAAAAAAAAAAAAAACACAAAAAAAAACCAAAAACAAAAAAACAAAAGACAAACAAACAAACAAAAAAAACCCAAACGCAAAAAGCTTACCTGATTTGCCTAAGGTGATGTCGCTATGAAAATTCAGAGCCAAGCTCGCTTCTCAGACCAGTGCTTCTCCAACCAGAGATTAATAAAAGTAAGAAAAATAAAAAAGTTAAAAAAATAAAAAGCAGATCTTAGATCTTTCCTTTTCCCAGAGGTCCTGATTCAGTTGGTCTGGGACGGAACCCTAAATATCTTATTTCCTTGACTAATAGCAGGGAACCATAGAAAGGAAGAAGGTAAGACATGACTTGAAGTAGCAGCAAAGAGAAAGGATAAAAAAGGAGAGGTGAGCATGTTTTTGATAGTTTCCCCTAATGTGTGTCATGTCTCTTTTCTGCAACCGCATGAGGAAGGATAGCTGGGTCTGCACCAGAGTTGAGGTGTTTCTCTATTCTTTTGGCAGGTTTATCTCAAAGTATGTATAAGAGGCTGTCACATCAAAATCGTAGAACAGTGATCATACCTATTTCCAGGATTGTCTCCACATAACTTAATCACAATCTCTACAGATAGGGCCCTGGATTCCACACATTTTACAAACTCCACTGTGACTTTTCACTAACCATATCACTTGTACACCTGGCTCCTAGAGTCCAGGGAGGGCACGCTGCTTTATTTTGTATCTGAGATACTTGGTGTAGACCCAGAATTTTAGGAGGTGCTCAATAAATGTGATAGGTAAATGGTTAAATTAAATGAGCAATTATGAATAGTAAAACTTACTAAATTTCAGTGTTTAAAAACTTAATTTGTATACATGTCAATTACTGCATATTCATGTGTTTTGTGGTTTTTTTTTTTTTTAATAAATGGTGGATTTTTGCATTTTTCTGAGAACTACCAGCTGCTGTTCTGTCCTCTATAGCATCAGAAGGAAGTCAGTTTGGGTACATAAAAATGACACATTGGTTCTAGGATATCAAAAATGAAGGATTTTTATCTTTGAAAGATATTCATTAAATCAAAAATCTCCACCAAAAGTAACTAAGATATTTGAGTAATCAAAATAAAATACTAATGGTAATATGAGTGAAGCCATAATGTACCTGAAGACTGAAATAAACTTGAAATAGTTCAATTTCTGTATACCTTTTGCTTTCTTCAGGAACTTTTTTGCAAAATAGTCACTAGGCTGCAGAGATAGCCCACTAGACGATGTTATTAATATGCAATCTTCCTTCCCGAAACAGTTTACATATGCAATATACAGCATCTGGACCTTGTAATTGAATTTTTGAAGTTCGCTGTGCTTTGGGGGCTGCATATGGGTCAGTAATCATTATCCAGACTCCATCGTTCATAGTACACATATAATTAATCAACTCATTAATTATGGAAAAAGAGTCTCAGGGAAGTCTAGCACACCTATTTCTTAAACAAATATTTCACCCCTGAGCTGTAAAAGTAGCATCTCCATTACCCGTGCCTTAGATTACTGTTAGCGATTTATTTAGGGAGCTTTTAGAACAAGCTCCATAACAAGAGTCAATATAAAAATCTTTCAGACACAGGACCCTTCATATATAGCCACAGAATTTAATCAGTTTCTGGTTAAATCACTATTTTGGATCTTTATCTTCTGAAGCTAATGTCAATAACACTTTATTTTTAATTTAACTACATTCAGCCAACTGTAGGAGAAACAAATCATGCTCTTTTTTATTTGTAGTTTTAGTAGATGGTTGCCAGGGTAAAATTGATAATTAGGGAAAGGAAAATCTTTTTCAGAGTTTTTTTTTTTTTTTTTTCTTGTTACACATTAGCGAGCTCAGGTTGTTTAATAAAGATGCTTTATAGATGCATGGGGGGGGGGGCAGGGGAAAGTCTATAAATATATTTTCTCACTTTCCTGGCTCATTAGCTAACCTGACCTGACCATTTTCTTTTGCTACTCGTCAATCCTACTTTTTGCTATTTTTTCCCCTGCTCCTAACAATTTATCTTCATGATGCATTGGCTTATGTTATGACCTACAAAACTCCTTGTAGAGAGACATCAACATGATATGAAAAAGAGACTAATTGTGTAAGATAAATGCCAACCCTAAAATAATAATAAAATATAATCGGATATCAACTCAAGGTAGAGACAAGAACGGCTGTTTAATAGAGTTTTGGAGTGAAATGTATAGAGAGCTTAAGGAAGATGAACAGCTGTTTTCTGTCTTCACTGAAGCTAGAAATAACTTAGGCTTAAAATGAGAGACGTGAAGAAGAGATTTCTGTCTGTAGATTTCTAATGAGATTTCTAGTCAGAGAACCATACAATCTATAGAACTTTCTTTCTTGTTAGATGCAGAGGAACAGGAGGTAAGTTAGGGACTATTCAGTTTAGAGATAGGAGGAAAGATCAATTGTTCCTCTTTTTCTAATACTACGTTTTTCTAACATCTTCGTCTCACTTTTCTGTCTCTGAGCCCCTCTGTTTTGAAATGATAAAATACCATACAGATCCAGGCTTAAACTTCTAGCCATCTGGCCAAGGTCCTGTAGAAAATAAGCAATAGCCAAGACAGAGCTGAACTCCTGAAGTTTTAGAACTGTCACTTGTATCTTCACAATTTAATCCAGTTTTAAATGCTTTTAGTGGAGAATTGGCCAGAGAAGGCACATTAACGTCTGTCTAAACACAAAAATCTCTCTGCTTTCAACGAGGTATGTTCCCAATTACAGAATTTGTCCCTGTATCCCTGGTCCATGGTCAGTTGGGACTTTTTCTCCATGTCATTAAGTAAATAAACGTAGGACAGCGTGATAAGTAGTGTGATATAAAGTGGAGAGGTTGTAGGCGGAAGGAAGTATCTAGGCAAAGGAAACATTTCAAATAAGATCAACAAAATGTCTCAAGGTTATTTTAGATGGATAAAAGGAGGAAGGAAGAGGAAACAGACCACAAAAATCCAGAATGTTAAACTAAAGACTTTCATGCATGGTTTTCAAACACATTGCAGCTATGGATATCTTTTTTTTTTTCCCCAAAAAGAAATTGACTGAGGAAGTTTAATATGGAAATCAGATAAACACAGAGGTGCAATTCCTTTGGAGAATCCGTAGGGAATCTGGAGCTTCTACTAAACCTCAGCAATGCTTTTTAAATAGTTTCGTCAAGCCTTTTCTGTTCACAGGCCAAGTTTTCAAACCCCAGCCCTCAATGCTGGAGGCAAGTTTTGCTACAGCAAAAGTGTATAATCAGATTTACATTCTCACCTTTACATATGGCAATATTTGGTTGTTCAGACCTTATAAATTATAGACCATCCGTGCCTCCATTATGGCCCCTGCCTTAAACCAGATAACATCACAATTCCACATGATGACAGAAGGGTCAGGCCAAAAATAAAACAGCTGATACTCTGATTCCCTACTTAAGGTGTGGGCAGAAGAGAAGGACGACTCACACCCACCAACCACCAGGTATTTGAAAACTGAATTTAGCCAGTATAAGATATTTGAAGATGGAGTAGTTAATAACACCCCATTATTTCTCCTTAAATCAATGAAAGTCTTATGTATATTCTAGTTTTCGTTATTCCTTTCTTACTGAAATACCCATCTTTACCACCTCTGAAGATCTATCTTACTTATCTCTTGTTTTTGCTTTTGTGATTCCATCTTCTTAATTTAAGAAATTTGAGATTTTTTTCCTCCTGTGTCTCTTTTTTATTTATTTATTTATTTTTTATTTTATATTTGAGAGAGAAAGAGAGAGACAGAGCGTGAGCAGGGGAGGGACAGAGAGATGGAGACAAAATCTGAAGTAGGCTCCACGCTGTCAGCACAGAGCCCAACGTGGGGCTCGAACCCACGAACCTCATTGCCATGACCTGAGCTGAAGTTGGAGGCTTAACAGACTGAGCCACCCAGGCACCCCAGCCTCTGCCTCTTTTTTAGGATCAAAACTTTCTTTTTTTTTTTTTTTTTTCAATATATGAAATTTATTGTCAAATTGGTTTCCATACAACACCCAGTGCTCATCCCAAAAGGTGCCCTCTTCAATGCCCATCACCTATCCTACCCTCCCTCCCACCCCCCATCAACCCTCAATTTGTTCTCAGTTTTTAAGGGTCTCTTATGCTTTGGCTCTCTCCCACTCTAAACTCTTTTTTTTTTTTTTTTCTTCCCCTCCCCCATGGGTTTCTGTTAAGTTTCTCAGGATCCACATAAGAGTGAAACCATATGGTATCTGTCTTTCTCTGTATGGCTTATTTCACTTAGCATCACACTGTCCAGTTCCATCCACGTTGCTACAAAGGGCCATATTTCATTCTTTCTCATTGCCGCATAGTACTCCATTGTGTATATAAACCACAATTTCCTTATCCATTCATCAGTTGATGGACATTTAGGCTCTTTCCATAATTTGGCTATTGTTGAGAGTGCTGCTATAAACATTGGGGCACAAGTGCCCCTATGCTAGAATCAAACCTTTCATGAAGGACAAGGACCATACCTGACTAAAATCTATATACCCATGTTTACTCATAGGCAACAACACATTAAGTCTAAAATATGAACACAGCATATAATACTCTTTAATTTTTTTTTAATTCTTTAAATCATTTTTTTTATTTTTGAGAGAGAAAGAAAGACACAGAGTGCAAGCAGAGGAGGAACAGAGAGAGGGAGACGCAGAATCTGAAGCAGGCCCCCCAGGCTCTGAGCTGTTAGCACAAAGCCCGATGTGGGGCTTGAACCCACAAACTGTGAGTTCATGACCTCAGCAGGAGTCAGATGCTTAACCGAATGAGCCAACCAGGTGCCCCATAATGCTCTTTAATATTGGAGATGCCATGCACCTAACCCAAACAAAGATATGTTTACAATTCACATGTTCACAGCTAAAGTTCCGTGTTAATAAATACAGAGTTGAAATGCGTTTTTAATAATTTTGTTTTTGAATCATTAAAGGTATCATTTCTAGTTTTCATTTTTTAGAGCCATTTTTGCTTTCTTTTATTTTAATCCTTTTTACTACAATAAAAAGCTCACAGACCCTAGGGGCTTAGAACTTTGTTAAACTAGTTGGGATAATAAAGTCTGGTCTGGATTAAAGCACTAGATCAATGAAAACTAGAGCTAAGTATAGAACTGCTTTCTTCTGTTCACCATTAACCAGAAAAACTAGATAGCATTCTTCATGATGATTGCTGTTCTCCACTAACATGGTTCATATGTTTCTGCCTAGCACCATGTAATATGCACTGACTTCCTGGAGAAGAATATACTTCCCTATCCCACTGCTGTCAGGCTTAAGCATGAACTTATGTGGTGAATTAATCGGTTCAGGCTGCCATAACAAAATACAGACCGGGAGGCTAAAACAACAGAAATTTATTTTCTCACTGTTCAGGATGTTAGAAATCCAAGATCAAGGGGTCAGCAGGTTTGGATTCTGATGAGACTTCTCCTTCTGGCTTGCAGACAGCTGCCTTTTTGCTATGTCTGTGCATGGGCATCCCTCTGTGTGCTTGTGCAGCTTTGGTCTCTCTCTCCTCTCTCTCTCTCTTTTTTTTTTTTTTTTTGTTCAAGTTTATTTATTTATTTATTTTGAGAGAGAGAGAGCATGTATGGGGTAGGGACAGAGAGAGAGCGAGACTCAAACACATGAATGGTGAGATCATGACCTGAGCTGAAACCAAGAGTCAGACACTAACTGACTGAGTCACCCAGGCACCTCTCTGTCTCTCTCTTCTTGTGAGCGCACAGTCATACTGGACTAGAGCCCCCACAGTGGTGACCATTAACCTTAATTACCTCCTTAAACGTCCCAACTCTAAATACAATAATGCTGGGAGTTGGAGATTCAATATTTTGAGGCACAATTCGGTCCGTAAAACTGAAGTCATGAAGTGATGAGACCCAAGTGAAAGTAACGCTTGCAAATTTTGAATAAAATGCTCAAGATCCAATTCATGGTTCTACTATAGCTCTCTTCTCTCTGCCATTCGGCCAATATGTACTCAGAAGGTGCAGCCTCTTCACTCTGGACCCT